>NW_009728978.1:0-8584 GCF_000703405.1 Apaloderma vittatum | reverse complement strand
CTGGGTCAGTATTTACAAATCCAATCTCACAGTACACAGGTGGGAGAGGACAATAAAAAGCCTAAATCTAAATCAGGGCCACCAAAGGAGGAGCTTGGAAGCCAATGTCTAATTTTAATATCTTTTTATCAATTCTATATGAGCCATGGAGCTAGGGATGTAGTGTCCTTCAGTGTCCTGTTCTGAACACAGAGTGATTTTCACTGATTTTCAGTGGTATAAAACACCAACTCTGCTCACACAGAGCCTTACCCCAGAGAAAGTATTATCAGTTGCACATCAGCGATTGCCAGAACAGGGAAACAGTGAAACCTAGAAAGAGAAAAGCAAAGTGCCTAAAAAAGACAAATTGTTTGGAGAGTCTAGACATTGTTTTCTGATCTTTAGCTAAGCGGGGTAAGTAGATTTGTTGCTCTTGACAAAAAAGCCCTTTGTACATTGTAGGAAAAGGAGACCCTGGGGGATGGAGAACAATAGGCTTCCTTTGACACGGGGATTGATTACCTTCAGGAAGCACATGTGGACTGCTCAGAGTGATTGAATTCCAGTATTGCTTTTTCAGGATCATCTAATTATATTACAGACTCTATCATGGTCCTTTCAATGGCCACAATCTCTTTTACTACAGCAATGAAATAAGCACTATTTAAAATAATGATATTTTCTTTAAAATGGGCTTAGCAGCCAGCGCTGGAGCATTTTGCTCTTTGACAGCAAAGACACTGTTGTAACATCCCCGTGGGCAGTGTGGTGTGGATATGTCCCTCCAGCTCCCATGCTTCAGAGCTGCTAAATTACATTTACAGGAGCCTGTGGGAGCGAGACAGCTCTGTGATCTTCCTCTCCGTTCACAACCAGCAGTGAAACGGTTGCTGACAGATGTACGAGAGGAAAGAAACCTTAGGGCAGTGCTGTATGGGCTTTGAGGACTTTACGGCCATTCAAAGTTGGAGAAGACATAACCAGCTTAAGACTTTTGGTGGTGAGGCCACACCTACGGGCAGAGGCCACTGGTTTGCAGGGAGCCCAGTGCTCCTTCAGCTTTACAAACCAATGCACACCCTTCTGAACTTGCCAGCCAAACACCCGGCTCACTGCTCGTCCTCACAAACCAGCTTCTTGCAAAGTCCAGATGTGGTTTAAGAAAGTTTGCCACTTCCCTTTTCCTCATGCGATTTATTTTTGGGGAGATGCCTGTTCACCTCGTAGCTGTGGCACTCATGGAAGACCTTGAGTGAGAGCATCCTCCTTTGCTTGAGGGCTGCCCTCCCCACACAGCAGCTATTCAGCACAGTGCACAGACAGGCCCTTGGGAAGAACAAAAGAGATTCATGGCTGTTTGCTTACAAAGTTTTAAAAACACAACTGTAATTTATGGGAGATTTCCCTTTCCTGTCACCAGTGCTAGACCTGGAGGAAAGCTCTGGGGTGCTCACTGCAGTTATCTGTGGTTTATGTCTACGCAGCCCTTCGATGTTGAGCTACCAAGGACACGTTTCCTGCACAGAGGCTGTTTGGTTTTTTTTGTTGAAAGTGAAGAAATCCAGAGCTCACAAAAGCTAGAAAACTGTCACCAAAGGCCTTGTGGCTCAGGGAAAGAAAAGGCAGCTGCTGGGAGTGTCTCTCCCTGCAGGGCCCCTGCCGTGACCTCCACCTCTGGCAGGGAACCACCGAGGAGGAATGGATTTCAGTGCACGAGCTAGCTCCCACACGAAGGTCATCGAGAGCAACGGCAGAGATGCCTGGAGATGAGGAGTTTTAAAGGTTTGTGAATAAAGACTGTGGGAGTGGTTTACAAAAGACATTTTACTAAAAAGAGAACTCAAATTGCCTGAAATTCCTCCCTACCATTGCTTCCTTGATATGGTAGCGATATGTTACAAGCTAATTAAATTATTTTTTTCTGATTTTGTGCAAAAATATGTTTGTGCAGCCTGAGGGGCTGCCCAGTTCTTCTGTGAGAGCAGAGATGTGATCCATGTGTAAATTATTCCTCCCTTCAAACTGACCTTTTGCTACGGTAGATTAAAATCTTCGCTTTATTTACAAACATCAGTTTACTGAATAAGCTACTGAGGGCTGTAACTGCTGATCGATGTTCAGGCCATCTGAAACATCAGAGCAGAGGCTATTTATGAGGAAGGATTGACAAAAACATGGCAACTTGCCTCCCTTCCTTCCTAGCTATGTGCAGCAGCAACGGCTCAATCAGTTCAGCTTCTGTGAGTGTACTTTAGAAGTACGGGTTGCAACTTTTATGGGCTGAAGATTAAATACCAGATGTGGTCTCGATGGCAGCAAGCACAAATCTCCTGATTCCTCAGAGCTACAGTGCCATTAACTTCGGTGCAGTGAATAAATATGGCAGGAGATGAGGAGGAGGTTAGACCTGGGCTTTGAATCGTCAGGGTTGGATCGACGCTGAAGGCTCTCTTACTCCAGCAACTAAAGTCAGTGGCACAAGAAGTTAGAATGGCTTTATCAATATAATTAAAATTACATAAAATCCTTGCTCATTCCTAATATCATCTTAGCAGAGAGATCCCTTTATCCCCTCAGCTTTAGGACATAAATCAAAGATGTCCCCCTGAGATACTTTCCTCAGCTCTCCCTTGTTGCAGATCCCACAAATGACACCAGCCATCAGTTTAATTTTCCCATCAGTTTAGTTTTCCCTCAGTTCCATTTGAATCAAGAAGTGGTTTGTTACTTTTCATTTAATTTGCTTTTTTTCTTCATCATTTTTTTTTCCTGGGAGGTTGAAAGTAATAAAAGGAGCAATTTATTTTTCAGATAAAGTATTTCACTGAACACCCCCTAGTCAAGAATTGGGATGCTTGTAATAGATTTCAAATTCAGACAAGCAACTGCTCTCTATTTTTCTTGCAAAAAGTACAAATAAATATGCAAATCGAAGCTATCAGGGGCTTAGATTCTCATCAGAAACCATAAATAAACATGCAGTTTATTCAGAGGAAATGTATTTTGAAAAAACTTTCAGCTTTCAAAAAGGCTACAAAGCAGTGCACGAGGAGAGGAAAGCGAGGCACAGCTTCCTCTTGCTCTCGCTCCTTTCCTAATACTTCACCTTGACTTTTACCATTTGCCAGATAAACGATTTGTACCAAAACCGGAATATTTCCATCAATGAGAGAGGATGTTCACAGTCCAGCAGGGTGGTTCCTTTCTGTGTTTGGCTACCGACCTCACAAGCCTATTTGCAGCTGTGAATGACACTCAGATATAGCTTGTAGGGTGGCTAAATATAGCTTGTAGGGTGGCTAAACATAGCAACCCAAAGTGAAAAAGGCATTTTTCTAAAAATATACTGAGACGTCAATTTCACCAGACATGACAGTGTTTCCAGCTTTGTTTTGCGATCAAGAAAAAGGTTGTAAAAATCAGTTGACAACACGTTCTGACGATGTTGACCACTGGATGGTAACTGCATATGGTGCATCTAGTCCTTTTCCTTGCCATGAGGGAAAAAACGTTTCTGCTGCTTATTATGGGAGGGAGCAGAGCCTGGTAGACCTAGGGTTGGTTCACAGCATTTACCTCTGTCAAAAGTTGTTTTTGTGGTAAAGCTGTTTCATGGAATCCAGGGTAGATGTTAGATCCCCAACCTGCAACCACAAGTCCCACGTCACTTGGAGTTTTGGTAACACCCTCCCTTCATAAATCCTCATGCTTTCCTCCACCTCAGGTCTCTCTCCTGGCTGTGTATCTTCCTTTGAATTTATGCCAAGCCATGGAAAGAGAAAATGAACCTGTAACCTCTTGGAGGCAAACAGAAGATACTTTGCCCCACACGACTTCCTACAACATTCTCAAAAACTCTTAGTTATGTCCTTGTCTTGGCCTACATTAGGTCCTTATGTCTCCATCGCACACAAACACCAAAGGGCCTCCACCTCTTCATGTGAAGATTGTAGGCTTTTTTTCACTTTTCTAAGGCAGTCTTCCCCCCAAAAAAATCAAATTACCAGAGCATCTCAATAATCTTCAGGTGAAGGTCACTCGTAAATGTAGAAAAACAGAGCATTTTGTTTGCACAAGGCTTCCAGCATGTGCTTAATCTTAAATAACTGTGTCCCATGGAAGGAGGGCTCATATGCTTAAAATTACAGATGGGCTGCAGGGTTTTGCTGGTTTGAGATCTTGGACCACAAAGCACACAAAGGAGATCTGCCAGGCTTCAGAGGAACCACAAGAGCAAGTTTAATCTCCTTAGAAATGTGCAGCTGACTTGATACAGATTTTCTGGTGCACAGATCAAAGAAAGAGCTGTACACTGGACTAGCATGTGCCTCCCTGTGTGAAACAGATGGAGAAAAAATGGAATAAACGCAAGAAAACAATGAATGGGGTTTCAATCTATGAAAGATTCCCTACATTTGGCACAGAGACTCTACCTGGGGAATGTGAGAATTTTGTTGCTGCCGTCAGACCAACCCCCAAAACTGCTGTAACTACCGGCCTGAGCAGTTTGCTGCCAACTTCTTCCACCTCCCTGGAGAAAATGGGTTCTTTCAGCCTCCTGGGAGAAATGGTTAGGGAGAAGTGCCTCCAGATGGGAGAGGATGGGATGGCTTTTGTATTCACAACATCTGCACAGCATATATGGCATAGGGCAACCCAAAGGGCTTAGGGAATTAGGTGACAACTTGTGTGGCTCTCTGAAGTTGCTGCTGAAATCAAAGAGTAAAGAAAAAGGCTGGCTTTGAGGGTTCTGATCTCTTCGGAGTGTCTCTGCTGTAGGGATGCGTAAAGCTGCACTGCTTCTCACACAAAGGACTCACAGACACATGCTCTCGGTAATGTAACTTCAGATGATGTGGCCTGACCAGTCCCTCTTCTTGTCCCAGGTCCTACCTGGACCATAGAATAAAGTAACAGCGTTTGTGGGACAATAAAAGTGGCAAAATAGAAATGTGCTCAGAGCAAGAATGTGAAGATTTGATGTTTCTGTGAGCTGTCATAAACCAGGACTCTGCATCCTCCCCCAGACAGGGACTTGACAGCAATCAATAACTAGAAAAATGAAGCCAATTGCTGGCAGCAGGATTTAATATCTCTAAAAATACGGTACTTAGTTTGATTTCTGTGTCTGGCTGTCATCTGCTGGGACAAGATCTGGGAGAAATGAAAAAAAAATCCAATCTCTGTTGTGTCTTCCATAGTAGAAGTCTGTTTTGCACCGTAAGATGAGATTGTGCACTCCACAGAACAGCTCCTCTGCCCTGTTTGTCCCCCATCCCCAAATTCTTTAATTCCTCTAAAAGGTTAAATATAGTTCTGCTTTGACCTGGAAAACAAGATATGTCTAACGGATTTTTAAGGATTAACTTCTCCAAGGTGCATTATTTAACTCATTACTTCAGTGCTCAGCTGAACTGTCAGATTTGGTCTCTGTTGTGACACTTGGGATAATCTCCAATTAGACACAACAGATTCTGCTGGGAAACCGGACACAAATCAGGTAGCGCCAAGCACTGAAGCTAACTGGGCAGACTAAGCAAAACATACGCTCAGGGGTCCCCTGTCACTCTGCATGACTAGACAGGATGAGATTTGCCGGGAGGTATGTGATGTGGGCCAGCAGTGAAGTGTAGGTGTCAAATTCTTGGCATACTTGCCTTGCAATGCAAGGAGACACCAAGCAAATTCCTCAGCTTTGTACAAAGGTGGCGACTGTCTTAAGGGCAAACACCGGCTCAGTAGAAAACAGCTGCCTCCTTCCGCAAAGTCACAATTTCCTTGCATCGGTGAGATATGGGCCTCGTCAGTACTAATGGCACAGAAGCATCTGCTTGTTCAAAGAAGAATGAGATGTAAGAGTCAGCAGCTTCTCTGCACAGAAATGATCCCGTGAGCTACTCCGGCTGCAAAGGGGCTTCAAAGCAGAGTTTACATCATGTAAGGAGGGATGAAGCATCCAAAACTGAGGCTGGGTTACAGAGCTGTGCAGGACCGTTTTGTTCTGAGTGTTTAATGGGACAACCCTTGCTCAATCGCAGACTCTGCTGTAATTTTCAGATTACCAGTTGAGACTATTTATTCTGAGACTTCATACTACATGTTTGGGTTCTTTTGCTTTAACTTTCTAAAATGTAAATGTAAAATGTCACAGTGAATAAGTAACAGATTACTTGCCTTACAGCACTGGGCAGCTCCTGCTGTCCTCCCACTCGGTCCTGCAGTGCATTGAGGTCTCTTCTCATGGCACAAGTGAGCAACACAGCAAGTAATCACAGATTTATCCAAGGTCTGGTATTGGAGGATCAATGCCATCAGTCCTCATCGGTGTTAACAGCAGCTTTATCTGGAATTCAGAAAGGTTTTCACATTTCATTTACAAACTGTCCCCTCTCACATCAGGAAAATGTGTGTTTAGTAAACACCTCTGATGACATAAAGCACTTTTTACTGTTTGAGTTAAATGAATGTCACAGACTTAATGAGTTACACATTTCCCTAGGAGGAAATGGGAAGCCATTAAAACTACTGCATTCAAATATCTCTCAACCACTGCTTCTTTGCAGATGATTTCAATTTTTTTTGAAAATGAAGGAAAACTGCAGTAATTTCCAAAACCTCGACCCCTGGACGCCTCACACGCCCACACCCCGGCAATTTTGACTCTCTCGTGTGCCAGTGCTTTCCTGTCGCCTACAACTCAACAGGGCACATTCAGCCTTTCAACTTACAGCATGGTCTCCATTAACAAGAAAAAGCAAAGAAATAGAAAGGCACCAAGAAAGAGAACGAGCAGATAGACAGAAAGCCTTTTAATTTGTGTGAGTTCAAAGCAATATGCTCAGAGGACAATGAGTGTGATGTACTGCTCATTTCAGTTCAGGGCCACGCTGAAATAAGCTGAGCTACTTAATTAATGAATATACTTAAAACAAGGAATAGAGTGACAAAAATCAAGGAGACATGCAATTATTTTGACAGATGTTGCAAATAAGGTCCTGTAATTCCTCGTGGAAGGGTTGTGCTGAGCTAATTGTAATGCAGTGATTCCACAAACAGGCTGTTTTCGAGGACTCTTGTGCCTTGACCTTCAGGGCCAGAATTGATCCTCTACTGGGATTTCATTCAGGGACTTCTGAGACTTCCTCAAAAGCTGACAAGTGTTGCATTATACTGTCATCTATAAAACGGAGTAAGAGTGACCACTGCAGTGTGGATTAATGATCTGAGACGGGATCTTAGCATTGGCCTCTGTTTGCTCTGCTGACCGTTATTGCTGCTGAGCACATGAAAGGCACATCCAGACAGACCAAAACGTGGCCTACATCGGTGCCAGGGACGGTGGGTGACGTGGGACTCCCACAGTGTCACTGTTTGGCAAAAGGACAAAGGTTTGCGCATCCTTTTAAGTCAGAGGTGATCCCTGAATTTCTTTAGCCCTTTGCCATTGCAGATTGAGAATGGCACATCTGGAGAATCAAACTCTTCATCAAAACAATTATCCACAGATCCCTGAATTTCTTTAGCCCTTTGCCATTGTAGATTGAGAAGGGCACATCTGGAGAATCAAACTCTTCGTCAAAACAATTATCCACGATTTATGTCATTTCTAGCTTTTAGTACTTTCTGAAAGTCAAAACACATATTTTTTCTCATTTTTTTCAGAGTGCCTTACATTGACAGACAAAGATAAATTCCCTGAAATCCACGTGCTCTGAGATTCTGGCTTTAAACGAAAGTCAAAACACATATTTTTTCTCATTTTTCTCAGAGTGCCTTACACTGACAGACAAAGTTCAGCATAAATCCTTAAATTCCCTGAAATCCATGTGCTCTGAGATTCTGGCTTTAAATGCAAAACCAGGCTTGCTTTGTGCCAGTGTAAACCACAAATTTCTGCACTGGAGGCAGAAGTCAGGACTCCAACTTTTTTGAGAAATCTGCCATTTGGGGATGAATATAGAAGGAAGCGTTCATTTTGAATGAGGTCTGAACTTGTCTGGAAATTAAATCTATTTACATAAGCTCTTTGCAAGAGCAACAGCTACGGTTAAATCTCTTGTAAACCCACGCAGCATTATCACACCTGTTTGAGTAAGGTATTGGAAGCTGCAAACTCACATTTTCTAATTTCAGAAACTTGTTTACTTTCTTATTTGATAGCATCTCGCCTTTTCTGATGCTTCACTTCTTCCATTTCCACTTACAATTGACTCTTCCATTCCTTCAGGACTATCAAATATTGCAAAAGATGAATTACGTAGAAATAGGTGTTTGGTACTTTGTTAATACTACTCAGCAGTAACAATCCAAAAAGCATTCTCAAGATTCTAAAAGCCACTCAGAATAATAGATAACATCCATTTAATTTATTTTAGTGATGCTGTTAGTGTCAACCTCAAATGTCATAGCATTTCCTCTTCTTTTAAAGGCAATTGCGGATCTGACTGCAATTCTGTTTGCCATTTTGCTACAACTGTTGATTTACCTTGAAAGGATGAGTGTTTTTATTGTGCAGAAAACGTCACAATAGAAACAGCCTACATGTCATGGCACAGCAAACTGGCACTGGCCTGAGGACTCAGACCCACTTTAGAATTAGACT
>NW_009728977.1:0-18000 GCF_000703405.1 Apaloderma vittatum | reverse complement strand
TATAAGATAGATATAAGATATATAATGTACATAGTATATAATATATGAATTATTTATAAAATATATATTACATGTTGTATAGTACAACATATTATATTACATTATAACATATTGTATTATTACATATATGATCATGTAATTCAGTATAATAATTCAGTATAATAATTCAGCTAAGCCTGACTTGTTATATTTCCAACTTGATTTTTCATTTTCATCTTTCTCTTTCTCTTTTTTTTTGTTTTTTTCTTTTTCTTTTTCCTTTTCCTTTTTCTTAATTTTCTTTTTCTATTTTCCTTTTCCTTTCCCATTTTTTTCGCCCATTGGAAGCGGTGTTGAATCTATAGCTGAACCACACATACCAGCGAGAACTGCAGTCTAGTGTTAGATTATGTTGTTATAAAATGGATGTGAATCATAAGTTTTGAAGGTCTTGATATGAAGTATATAAGTGTAACAAAGTAAAAAATATATGCAGAAATTTAAGCAGTAATATGTAAACATCTTTGGAAAGAATATTTCTGCTTTTAAAAATATCTACTCTACCTGATATCATAAGATAAACAAGTTCAAGCGCCATTTTTTATAAGAATGAATGTTTCTGTGTTTCTTTAGTTCAGTATTTTGTCTCTAACCACAGTCAACAGTCTATTATGTGACAAATACTAAGAACACGAGTATATGGTGAAACTACCTACGCTGTCTCACTCATCTATGGCTTAAGACTTTCTCTGCTAGAATCTGTATCTTTATAGTTGATTGCCCTCAGTGACTGTGGCTGTTGCATCCTGCTTCCTAACAACAGGCCTTCCCAAAGATCCAATAACAAGCCTACCCCAAGGACCTGTCATGAATGACCATTGAGGTTGATGGCTTTGTTTACTGTGTCTTTTGTACACTAGCTCCTGAGCTAATTAGAAATTGACCACAGGCCACATAGGACTCAGGTATAAACCAGGCTACACTGGAGAGTCAATTTCATAGAATCATAGAATCATAGAATGATTTGGACTGGAAGGGATCCCAAGGATCATCTAGTTACAATCCCCCTGCCATGGCAGGAACATCTGCCACTAAATCCGGTTGCTTAAGGCTCCATCCAACATGGCCTTGAACACTTCCAGGGATATGGAACATCCACAACCTCCCTGGCTACCCTGTGCCAGTGCTTCACCACCCTCAGGGTAAAGAACTTCTTCCTTAGATCTACTCTAAACCTGTGCTCTTCCAACTTCCACCCATTACCCCTCATCCTGTCCCTGCAGGCCCTTGTAAAAAGTCCCTCCCCAGCCTTCTTGTAGGCCCCCTTCAGGTACTGGAAGGCCACTATAATGTTCCTCTGGAACCTTCTCTTTTCCAGACCTGTTGGTCCTCCTCAGAGCAACAGGTCTGCAGTCAGGGACCTCCCCTTGGATCAGGACTCCACTCAAGGAAACTTCCAGGGACTGAGAGCCCCCACCACCCTCCAGTGGTGAATGCTACTGCTGGATATATCCTTGAGAGAGCAGTTGCTCACCCATGGGTGAGTGATTCTTCTTTCTGGGTACCTCTTGAGAAAGAGGGCTTTCCCCTCTTCTGTAAGTGAGTGCACGCACATTTCTGGTCATACATCTACAGGAAGAGTTGTTGTGTAGTAATAATTCCCAACTTGCATTCAAATCTGTAATATACGAGCTGTGTAGTAATAATTCCCAACTTGCATTCAAATCTGTAATATACTTTATTGGAGTGCACAGCGGTTTTTGGGTTGGAATAAATTTTGATTTTTAGCAGCAGCCCTATCTGTTTTCATGGGTGCCTCAGCGACAGTGGTCTGTTCTTCGTGATTTTGCCTAACAGCTGTTATAACAAATTTAAATTATTAGTTTCTATAATATCCTAAAGCAATATCTGCCATAATGAAGTTATACATTGTCTCATGGAGTACTGCATACAGTGAGTAAGGCTCTGTTTCAAAACAGCAGCACAGCAGCAGAGTTTCAGCAAAGACAGATGTGAAATGGAGTGGGCTGATCCCTGCCATGAAAGCAAAGTCCAGGTCGAAGAACAAGCAGTTGCACAGAAGCAGCTTCCCTTCTGTGAGAGCAAGAGCATCTGCCAGATATGCACTCAGAACTCTGTAGGGGAAGCCTTGTAAGGGCAGAACTGATGCAGGTATGCATTCCTCTGAGCACAAGAGCTAAAAGTCACTAGGGAAAATGTGGGAAACTCATCTCCAACGGCCTGGTACATTTATGTAATAGATAGCCAAAAGATAAATTGAAGAGAGAAAAAAAAAAACTGGTAAAAAACCCACTTCTGAATTATTGTCAGCCATAATTAATTGCACGTTGTCGAGGGTTAGGGCTGGGCTGACCACTAACACAGACAGATGCTCTCTAACCCCCTCTTTCTCCCCCCAAATGGGAAAGAAAAGGGAAAGAAGCAGAGAGACTTAGAGGTTAGAGAAGAAGAAAACTAGAACCGCTTTAATGAAATAATAGTAGAAATATTAGTGGAACGATAAAAGTAGAGAACTATATACAACTATAGATAGTAGCCTGATATCAAACCCAACTCCCTCCCCTGATATCAATCACCACTGGTGCTGCAGAGCAGGAGGCACTGGGGAAGCCCCAGGCTCAGTGGTGGCGGGAGCTGGATACAGGAGCTGGTTTCGGGAACTCAGGTTCCAGATCAAAAGCAGGAGGTCAGATGGAGTCCTCCCTGGACATCGGCCATTGCAGAAAAAGCAACGAAATTCTCATGATCACTCAATTTATACTAAATATGACGTATATGGGATGGAATACTCTCGTTGGTCACCTGTTCTATTACCCCCCAGAGGTGCAACCTTTTACTTCCTTGTGACCCCTCTCACTACCCGGCACCCCCAGTGTGGCACACAAGAGCCAGCAGTGGCCTTGGTCACTGTAGGAATAAGTATCAGCAAAAGCCTGTCTGCATCCCAGTCCCAGGCAGTAACTGTAAATATCAGGTGTTATCACTGCCAGCAGCACACGTTGTCTGCATAAACATGCTGCTAACTTCAGAAAGTGCAGCCTTTTAGAAGAGACTAAACTGAAAAGTAATCATCACTAAACAGGGCTGGGTTTTTTAGCTAAACCCAGGACACATGTAAAAAGAAAAATAACATTTATTTATTCTGCAATATGTAAATCTCCATAACATGAGGCATGCTAATTGCCTTTGTGCTTTAGTTTTCATTGAAGAGTGTCCTAGATATTTATATATCCATTCTACATGTATGTTGCTATGGAGATCTAAGTAGACGTTTCTCTAGCTTCTTTTTGTCATCCTTGGTTAGATATCCATAACTACAGGTATCAAGCAATAACTCCTGCCTAACTTATCTGGAAAGCCTCAGAGGAATGTGCTTTATGAAGAACAGTAATTAAAAACAAAATAATGGAGCCTTAGTTGAACAGAATTCAAACAGCAAAATTAGAAAAAAAAAGAGCTACCAGATCAGAGTTTGTTGAGGATGACTCTATTGGCAGATAAACATATAGTTATTTCAAAAACAGTAAGAAATTATTATAATTTAGACATCATATCCAAGGGTGAGATCAGGACTTAGTGTTTAAAGGAGAAAAAAAAGAAGTACTGTTTCTACTTAAAAACAAATAAGTGGTTATGTTTATTTAGAATTTTGTGTAGGAAACACTGCTGATTCAAAGGCTAAGTTTATTAACTCCCTTTCCACAGGTTTTTATCTTCGAAGATGTATCTCCCTAAAATTTTATAAAGAGATCTGTGCTGGATTCTAAGTCAAACATTTGCTTATCCAAAAGACTTATATCTATATTGACCATGTTGTGCCTGAGTTTATAATTCGTTTGAACTTCTTAGACTTTTAATTTGAAAACAGTGGCATGTTAATACAATCACTGCAGGTCTGGATTTGAAAAATTAAAAAATGTTCAGAATATAAAAAAGATAATGTAGACATGGACATTGCTGTGTGCTTGAATACTAGAATTAGCTCATTTTTCTTTCCACCAAAAATCAGGTGGAAACAGAAAATGACCATTCATTAAATGAATTTCATTTATAATGGACTTGCCTAGACATGGGAAATTTTTATGTAAATTAATCACCAATATGTTCTGGAAAATCTACTTTAATATAGAAAAATAACCTAAGAGTGCAAGAGTCCTGCATTCAGAGACAAACTAAACGGAATAGTTTTGGTGTGACTTAGATACTCAGGCAAGAGAGTAGGGTTTCCAAATACACACAACAGAATCTTTAATCATGATATTTTCTTTGCATTCCCAAGTATTAAAAATCAGTAAAGTAACATGGATTTTTTAATACTTCTCTTCAATTTTGTTACCTTAATTCTACTTCAGTTGAAGGCTCAGGGAAGAAATGCTATTTTGGATGTTGCACTAAGCGCTTAGATCACTGTTGTCTGGTGTTGTTGCGAGTTAAGATTTGCATTTGTGTTTCCTAATGCTCTTTGCTTGTAATTCAAGTAATACAACATTTCATTAAATGTAAACGTCATGTAAAACACTTTAGACATTCAACTGGAACAAAAGAAGTGTTTCACTGCTTTGAGCAACAAGGTGATATACAAGAACACAAGAATGATTGTAAAAGGCTGCTCAGATCATTAGAAGGATGAACTGACACCATACGTATTACAAGACACGAAGCCAGTAAGTCAGTGGCTATGAAGCAGAGGAAGAAGTAATCTAAATCTATCCACTACAAATGAACAACACCTGCAGAAAACTTGTTGACTTAATGAAGTCTTTCTTCATGAATAATTTAAACTCATCCTTGGCTAAACTATTTGATCTGAATAAACAGGTACTATCCTGATTTTGCTGAGTAAGATCAACTCTGAATACTATTGTACTGTGTGAGGTACTACAAACATGTAAAACACATTGTCTTTTTAAGTATTTCATATGATGAATCAATTGAATATACTGAGCTTGGTTTTAAGGGAGGAGTCATGGAGTAACAGAATTAAAGAAAAAAGGTCTCTACATTTTACAGTTAGCTAAACTAATTTTATTGTTGAGGTGCAAAAAACAACTGAAAAAAACATTGTCAAGACCATTGTCACCATAGCAATCAGAAGAGCTGAGAATGAATAAAGCAATTCCTCATAACTTAGATTCTTGATTTCATGAGACTCGATAAATGGATAGCATCCTAAAACAAATTGTGTGGAGGTTGTTATATAAACCCCTTCTTTCCTAAGCCAAGATTTTTCCTTTCCTTTGCTAGTTCACTTTCATGCAGATGAGCTGAAGAGAAATTTGACCAGCACCACTAAGTGGGAAGCTCTAAGTTTGAGAAAATTAAGCTCTCAGTAGCAGTCACTGGCCACAGCATGCCTAGGCAATTAGAGCAGGAGGAGAGTTCTGCCAGTCTGGCACAGAAAGTTGCAACTAGTGGGAAAGGGGAGTAGATGAGGTATTTCCCTGGGAGAACGTCAAATACGTACGTGCCAGACACTTCATGACCTTGTCTAAGTATGCACTATTACTTTTGTTAGAGGAATGACACTTTAAAAAACAGCAATGACAGAAAAGAAACTTCAGTTTGAAAGATGAGAGGACCATAGTGTATCGATAAAAATAAAACAGGCAGTAAACCTTAGCTTTTATGGAAAATGGAGAACCAATATTGAAATTGCCTTTTTAAAAGTCATATTTCTCATATATACAGTCACATACCTACAAAAAAACCCCAGAGAGTCACAGTATGCAATAGTTCCCTATAGCATATAATAATAAAAAATATAACATTTCTTAGCTCTGTAATAAGATCAGTGATGGACTAAAGTAAAATAATTTATCTGAGGCTCTATAAAAATTTCACTAACTGTGTACTATATCATAAACAGTGTCAATTTGTTTTTCTCCAGATGGTGACAAATATAGAAATGCTTTATATTTCTAATTCCATTTTAGTTGAAATAAGAAACCAAAAAAGGGTTATCAAGGTTTTTCAAAAGGGACTTGCTGTCAGAGCACTGTTATTATGGCATACAACCACTTTAAGAAGTAACATATAACTTATAATGCATTTTTACCTGATTTTCACTAATTTTCAGAATTCCAGGTCTATTTGTCTAAACTTCTGTATGAAATTACATAAAGCTAAATTTTTAATACTATAATTCTGTGACTTTTTTCTGCTGATAAATTTAATTTCTATAAGTTGCCCTCAATACGTTTAATACTAACTTTGTAGCTGAGCTTTGCCATTTTGTTTAACTGTATTTCGCTTTTGTGCTAGATTATGGGGATTTTTCTTTGTTTCTTTTTTTTTAAACTCAGTACATTTTTCTTCCATCTTATTCTTAGCTGTTTTTTAAATTAAATAATATGTTTTATTTCAGGCATTCACTGTATCATAAGAATTAAAGGTATTTTGCCAGAGGCCATGGTAGATTGAAGACAAGTATTTTCGCTATAAGCAGAAACCAAGAAACCTTGGGGGTAATTAAAATATCAGGATGAATGTCTGCAAGTATAGCATATCTTACTGTGAGCAAATTTACTACAAAACTATTTTTTATCTATTACTTTCTTTACAGACTGTGCTCAGCCACTTCTCACTTCCATTATGTCTTTTCCACAGTGAATGAAATGCATTTGAAGCCTTGGATAATGCGCTTTGCTTTTTAGTTTTCTAGCAACAGAAATGTATGAATGCTATCAGAAATACATTTATGAAGCAGATATGTTTGTACAGTCAAATTAGAGTATGATGCAAGATAGATTGTTTGCTGTTTGAGTTACTTTTCTTCATATCAATGTCTCATCAGTCACTTTTCTCCTCCAAAAAGCTTGTTTTCTTGTATGTCTGCTTTTCACTTGCATGTTATGTACTCTCTTGGTATCTGTTGCTTCTGATAATATTGTTTTCTCTAGTTTATGTCAGAGCTTATTATTTCCTCTATGGCAAATGATGCAATTCTTAAGTGAGGCATAAATCTTTCATTTACTAGTAGAGAAAATGAGAGGGGGAGCTAAGAAGACTCTTCATATCCCTTCCCTTCTCAGCTCGTCACTGGGGTTTTGCTGCTACCCAGAACTTTTGAGACTGTGTGAAAGTATGGCAATGGCTCCATTTTCTTACCCAGAGAGTACTGCTCATCTGTAGCCAGTTCATTCAGAACGCGATTTTCTGTCAGCAAAGCTCAGTACATACCAACAGATCAATGCAGCCAGAATCATAACTCTATGACATTTCATTTTATATTCTATTAAGGTATTCAAAATTAATTTCTTTTTCAAGTATATTTTTATGATCAGAACAGATATTTATTATGTTTTGGGTTTGTTGTTTTTTTTTTTTAATTGCCTGGTTTAGTGCTTTGGGGAGTTAAAATTTTACCATTTAATCATAGAGATTAAACAGGAACAGTGTTGTTCACTATTAAAATTAAAGCTGCTAGTTAGCATGGATTGTTAATTTTTTTTTATTTTTAAGAAGTAATTCACATATTGTTCAAAATTTTAAAATGAAAATATTTTCCATTACAATCTGAAGCATTTGGAATCATATCAGTTTAACAAAAACAGTTCAATCAAATTGAATTTGTCAGCTTTTAATACCAATTAGATCACTGGATGCATAAAAATGTAACTCTGGAGGAAAAAAAAACCCAAATAAAATTTATATATATATATGTGGTTTTATGTATCTAAAAGAGAAAGAGAGAATTAGTGGGAAACACAAATTCCAGTCTTGCAGACAGATTCTCAAGGAATAGTCTTGAAAGGAAATATTCCATTTTAAACTATGGGTAAAACTAAATTGATGGAGGACAGAGAGCTGAGTAACAGAGAACACTAGCTACACTGAGTCGCCAGCAGGCTGAAAAAGGAAAAAAAAAAAAAGGAAAATAATACACTAGAATCATAGAATTGTCAGGGTTGGATGGGATCTTAAAGATCATCTAGTTTCAATGTCCCTTCCATCGGCAGAGGAATCTCCCACTAGATCAGGTTGCTCAGAATATATTAACAAGAATGTATTTCTTCTTCTGAAAAGAGGGAAATGAAGATGCAAGTTTCAAAACATTAACAAAATCTCAGAATTTCTCAGAACATGATTAACAGCTTGATGTTATATTAATGTAAACATAAAAACATAAATGAAATTGGATCTAGATATAATCTGATGCACAGTATGTATCTCAAGGAAATTATTTTTCACTGGCAGCTAATTCATAGAATCATAGAATCATAGAATCATAGAATCATAGAATCATAGAATCATAGAATCATAGAACAATTCAGGTTGGAAAAGACCCTTGGGATCATTGAGTCCAACCATTAATCCTACACTAAAAGTTCACCCCTAAAATATATCACTCAACACCACATCTAAACAACACTTAAACACATCCAGGGATGGCGACTCAACCATCTCCCTAGGCAGTCTATTCCAGTGTCTGACCACTCTTTCTGTGAAGAATTTCTTCCTAATGTCCAGCCTAAACTTGCCCAGTTGCAACTTCAAATTCAGATTTTCTATTATTTTCTCTAATAATTATTCAGCAATATTATTAACTAACTTGTTTCTTTCAGTTTTTAAAAACAAATGTGATTAAGAAAAGCCATAGAAACACATCTGATTTTATTTCTCTACACTGGTAAATCTAAGCATAATGCCATTTTTGTGTTAAGGATCAAGGATTCTGGCCGATATCATAAAAGAAATACTGTATTCTTGTTATTTAGCATTGAAAACAGTGGATTGGTACTCACATGCTTACTTAGGCATGGATAACATGGATAAATTGCAGAATCCAGTTTTGTGAACATTTGCATTTGCAAATGAATTCACTTATCTTACACGCAAGATTTTCTGAAACATCTAGAGGACTGTTTTGCCATGGTATCTCCACATACACACAACCTTGAACTTCTGAAAAATGGAGTTTCAACATCAATAGTTTGAAGAAATGAACAAAGGCATGAAAATAATCAAACTAATCTCACTTGAGCAAAAATTCTGTTATTTTCCTGTGTATAATAACACACAATATATATTTCTTTTTCTTCTTTCTCTTCATCATTCTGTTGCTCAGATAACAACAAATCTACTTGGAAAATTATCTTAGCAAGTGTAATTGTTGAATGGGTGTTTAACAGCTGACAAAGTACGATATCCATCATTGTGTGACTATGATAAATAACACTCTGCAAAGTTTTTCTAAAGATTTTAGACAGTAACTCGAAATGTTTAAATCCCTTTAATTTCAAGGTACATACTCTGACACAGTGTTTGAAACAGATAATGGAAGGGCTTTATGTTAAGATGGAGATTATTATGAGAGCTTTAGAAGTTGGTGTAGTGGAAGGATATCCATCGACTCTCTGTCATCGCACCCTGTGCTGCTGCTCTTCCCACCTTCTGTTTTCATGCTGTAGAGGAGCATTGTGTGCTGAGACAGTTTGACCTCCTCTGCCTCTCTGGGTGGGAGTGGCATGAGTGCTCCAAGGGAGGGTTGAGAGGCCTTTCACTGAGACCCTGGGCTCTGTTAGTTTTGTCTGCTGTAAAGACCACTTTGAGACTTTTCTGTTCAAGGCCTAGTAGCTCTCTGGAAAGTGTGGATTCTATATCTGCATATTAATTTTTATCTTTGAATAAATTTACATGTTTGTATATATTTGTATATAGTTCACCTTCTTTATTAAGGACAACAAAAAGGGCTTCTTCAAATACATTACTGACAAAACTAACACTAGAGGCAATGTAGGCCCTCTGGTGAATGAGATGGGTGCCCTGGAGACAGAGGACAGAAAGAAGGAAGAATTACTGAATACCTTCTTTGACTCTGTCCAAACTGTTGGAGACTGTCCTCAGAAGCCTCAGTCCCCTGAGGCCCCAGAGGAAGTCAACATAAAGGAGTTTGCGCTGGTTTTGGAGGACTGAGTTAGGGATGAGTCTGAACACTTGAACATCCATAAATCCATGGGCCCTGATGGCATGCACCCGTGGGTGCTGAGGGAGCTGGAGAAGTCATTACTAGGCCACTCTCCATCATCTTTGGTAAGTCATGGGCAACAGGAGAGGTTCCTGAAGACTGGAGGAAAGTGAATGTAACTCCAGTATTCACGAAGGGCAGGAGGGAGGACCTGGATAACTACAGACTGGTCAGCCTCACCTCCATCCCTGGAAAGGTGATTGAACAACTTGACCTTGGTGCTGTCTCTAGGCATATCAAGGATAAGAGGATAATTAGGAGCAGTCAGCATAGCTTTACCAAGGGCAAGTCATGTTTGACCAACCTGATAGCCTTTTATGAAGACATAACCAGGTGGATGGATGGTGGCTGTGCAGTAGACGTGGTCTATCTGGACAATAAAGCATTTGACACCATTTGCCACAGCATTCTTGTAGTTAAACTGAGGAAATATGGTCTGGAGGACAGGGTAGTGAGGTGGGTTGTTAACTGGCTGAAGGGAAGAAGTCAGAGAGTTGTGGTCAATGGAGTAGAGCCTAGTCAGAGGCCTGTATCTATGGAGTCCCTCAGGGGTCAGTAATGGGGCTAATATATATATATATATCAATGACCTGGACAAGGGATTAGAAAACACTGGCTGCAAGTTTGCTGATGATATAAAACTAGGAGGAGTGGTTGACACACCAGAAGGCTGTGCTGCCATTCAGGGAGACCTGAACAGACTAGAGGGATGGATGGGGAGAAATCTTATGGAATTCAACAAGGGCAAGTGTAAAGTTTTGCACCTGGGAAAGAACAAACCCATGTGCCAGTATAGGTTGGGGACTGACCTGCTGGAGAGCAGTGCAGGGGAAAGGACCTGGTGGTTCTGGTAGTGGACAGCAGGATGACGCATGAGCCAGCAAGGTGCCCTTGTGACCAAGAAGACCAATGGCATCCTGGGGTGTTGTTGCATTAAAAGGAGAGATACCAATTGCCAATTTCAGTCACATTTAAAGAGGCAGCAATTTCTGTTACAAAAAGGTCTTGCAACATCCCTGGAAATATGCAGCCAGCCTTCACAGGGGTGGCAATACGCATCTTCGATCTGACAGCACCCCTTGAATTGTCAACAGGGACTCTCATGACCAAATTGGAATGGATCTGACAGCACCCCTGGAAAAGGTCAACAGAGTTTCACACGGTCAGATTGGAATTAAATACTCACACGGCCAAACTCTGTGGATAAGGGGTCAAAAGGGACTCACACGACCAGATCACAATCAAATAGAATTTATTCAAGCAACAGATACACATATTCACTTTGATTTCTAGTGATAGTGATTGACTGCAAAGCACACACAAAAGTTACAGATGTAATAGGTTATGTGCAGCTTATAAAGATTGCCTAAATATCTCCAGGCAGCACTTGTTGAGACCAAGCGTTTGGACCTTATCCAAAGGCGTCCCTATGGGAAAGAAGAGAGGCTCAGCCCGTCGACTGATCCCAGGAGTCAGAGGTGGTCTGCGGTGGTGTTTCCCTTGACAATGGTAGAATCTTCCCTAACATCTCCCTTCTCTAGGGCCATTTTTATATTGTTTATTACCTTTCAAGTGGAGGTTTAGTGACTCTAGTCATGCATATCTTTACTGCGATTGATGTAATTTTCCTTGCTTCATGTTTAAAGGGATAGACTAGAAAAATTCAGTGTGCAAGCTCAGTGAGGGGTGGTCACACCTTGGAGGTGGGTAGCTTTTGAGGTACAGGTGTGTTTTGGTATTATAATAAGATTATAATGAGCATAGTTCACCCAAAGGATGGCATCTATCAAAAGATGACAGACTCTTGGCCCAGGACAGTAAATATACAGTCAACTGGCTCCCTGATGCCTTCAGATTTCTTTGTTTTCAAAGAGTTTGACCATGGTGTTTCCACAACATTCCATGCTCCATGTGATATTCCCTTAGAGACAGAACAATCAATCTTCCTTGATGATATTGACTCCTAAGTTGGCTTTGGAAACCTTTGTGGGGATGTTCCATATGCACCAGTTTCATGTTGTCCTGGAAACTTTCTTGATGTTCTGATAGGTGAACAGTGCTATGTAGGCAATTAAGTAATTTTATATATTTATCCTACATCAAATGCTGTCAGAATGGTTGGGTTTTGAGGCATAAGCGCTCTAGAAATGTTTTAGCCAAAGTGATTGCCTTGTAAATAAAACTGAAATTTAGGCAAAGGCGCCTTAATCCCACAGGTGTATTAGAAGGGGAGTAGCTAGTAGGTCAAGAGAGGTCCTCCTTCCACGCTACTCTGCCCTAGTGAGGCCACATCTGGAATATTGTGTCCAGTTCTGGGCCGCTCAGCTCAAGAGATACAGGGACCTGCTTGACCAGTTCTGCTTGAACAGCACAGAGCCACAAAGATGCTGAAGGGAGTGGAACATTCCCTTGTGAGGAAAGGCTCTTTAGCTTGGAGAAGAGGAGGCTGAGGGGTGACCTCGTAAATATTATAAATATGTCAAGGGGGAGTGTCAGGAGGATGGTGCCAGGCTCTTTTCAGTGATGTCCAATGACAGAACAAGGGGCAATGGGTGCAAGCTGGGACATAGGAGGTTCCACAGAATTATTAGAAAAACTTTTTCAGTGTGAGGGTGACAGAGCACCGGCACAGGCTGCCCAGAGAGGTTATGGAGTCTCATTCTCTGGTGACATTCAAAACCCACTGGACATGTTCCTGCGTGACCTTCTTTAGGTGATCCTGCTTTTGCAGGGCAATTGGACTAGATGAGCTTTTGAGGTCGCTTCCTACTCCCAGCATTGCGATTCTGTGATTATTGTTATTAGTATTATTTTCTATTTCATTAAAGCTATTCTAGATTTTTTTTCCAGCCTTAAAGTCTCTCTCTTGTCCTCCTTTGGGAGAGTGGTGGTGGGATTGCAGAAAGAGTTTGTCACCTTGTTATTAGCTAAAACCATGACACTGGTGTACTGTATTGGATTTGCATGGCTAGGTTTTGGTAATGAGAAGGCTCTAGGGGTCAGTTCTGTGAGAAGCTGCTAGAAGATTCTCTTAGGTTTGATAGGGCCAATGCCAGCCAGCTCCAAAGATAGACTCATTGCTGGCCAAGGCTAAGCCTATATGTGATGATGTGATTATGTATTTAAGAAGTGCAAAAAAATAACTGCTCCACAACAGCTCACAGAGAGAGACAGAAGAGTGAGAATATGTGCAGACACCAAGGTCAGTGAGGTAGAGAGGGAGGAGGCTCTCTAGGTGATGAAGCAGGGATTCCTCTGAATTGTGGTGAAGACCACTGTAGGGCCAGCTGTCCCCCTGCAATCCATAGAGGTGATGGGGGTGCAGACGTCCACCTGTGGCCCATGGAGGACCCCACGCATGAGCAGATGGATGACTGAAGGAGGCCATGGCATTCTGGGAAGCTCATGCTGCAGTAGGCACCTGGTAGGACCTGTAGGCCTTGGAGAGAGAGGAGCCCATACCAGAACAGGTTTGCTGGCAGGACTTGTGACTCCATGGGGAATTCCCCCTGGAGCAGTTTGTTCCTTAAGGACTGTACCCCATGGAGAGGACTCGCACTGGGACAGTTTGCCAAGAATCTCTCTTGTGAAATGACTCACATTGGAGAAGGTTTGTGAAGAACAGTCTCTCGTAAGAGGGTCCCTAAATTAGGACAGAGGAAGTGTGAGGAGTCCTCTCCCTGAAGAGGAGGAGTAGAAACAATATCTGATGAACTGACTGGAATCCCCATTCCCCATCCCCCTGCACTGCTTGGGGGGGAGGAATTGAATAAATTGGAAGTAATATTAAGCCTGGGAAGAAGGGAAGGATGTGGGGAAGGTGTTATTTTGAAGATCTGCTTTTATTTCTCACTAATTTAGTTGCTAATAAATTTTATTAATTTCCCCAAATAAAGTCTGTTTTGCCCAGGAAGGTAACTGCAAATGATCTCCCCATCCTTATCTCAACTCATGAGCCCTTTGTTGTATTTCTCCCTTTGACTAGCTGAGGAATGATAGAGTGGCTGTGGTGGGCACCTGGCCTGCATGTATTACATGTATTTACAATCTGCAGGTGTCACGGGGCTTTGGGTTGGTTGTATTCTGGTTTGATGTCATGTAACAGACTCCCACCACAGAGCCCTTACTTCTCCGATCTTGATACATGATTTCAACCATTTTATCACCTACTTCACAAAGGAGATCCAAACATCCATGCCACCACTAATGTAAAAGGAAATTCCACCTTCTCTTCTACTCCTGCCTTACTGAAAAACCCTGTAAAGTTCCATCTGCATATGAAGTTCTGTCTTCTATTTGCTTCCTAGGCTGCTAGCACTGTATGCAAGGCTTTTGGTTTAAGTTTTATGATCACATCCATGTTTTATGAGTTTTACTCCCATCACACCGCTCCAAGGATTTAACACCTGTTCCCTGATTTATCTGCAAGCTGTTATCACCATCTCCTGACATACCTAGTTTAAAGCCTTCCTCGCAAGGTTAGCAGATTGCTGGGAAACGTGTTCTTGCCCTTCTTTGATAACTGAGCCCTTTATTTTGTAAAGCAGTTCTTTTTCCTCAAAGACAGAAGCATGGTAAAAATAGCCAGTCCTGCCTGCAGCACCAGCGACAGCTAGATGATAACTTTCAAATGTGTCTTCTTCTAACTAAGCCTTGCCTGTTCACCTGGAGGATCAAGACCTCCTGGGCTCTTCTACCCATCACCTTTGATCCCAGGACTGTGTAGTCAAAACTGATCCCAGGATCAATTGATTCCGGGATCCCTGGAAGTTTTTAAGGCCAGGCTGGATGGGGCTCTGAGCAGCCTGATCTAGTGGGCGATGACCCTGCCCATGGCGGGGGGTTGTAAGTAGATGATCTTTAAGGTCCCTTCCCACCCTGACAATTCTATGATTCTATGATCTTTCTTGACAATGTTACTGCTCATGTGGGTGAACAGCAAGGGTTGGCTCTATAGGCCTGCTGAGTTTCAGCAGCAACATCTTGATATTTCACCTCTGCAAGCAACAAATTTCCCAGAACACTCTTCCTGAATGAACCGTTAGTGCTTCCATTCCTTGCAAAAGGGAGTCTCCTGATGCTATATAGTCTGCTCACTTCTTCACCCTATACCTCTTGCTGTCACTCCAGAGCAGGAGAGGCTTCAGACACCCCTTCAGGGTCAAGGGGCAGTACTCACTCTCTGCAGCTCCCTCTGAATCAAGGACTCCAGTTTGCCATGGCTACTTTCTCCAGCTGGTAAAAGATGGAGGACTGTTCACAGCACACCACCATCTTGGTCACAGATATCCAAACTCTCTGGGACAGAACTTCTAGTTGACAGGCATCCCTGCCCATGACAGGGAGGTTGGATTAAAAATGATCCCTAAGGTCCCTTCCAGCCTAGGCCATTCTATGATTCTATGATACTATTCTATGGTTCTAGTCCCCTTTAAATCCCCTGGTGCCAGATCTGTGTTACTTGCACTCCTGTGTATCAGCTAAACAAGTGCTCCTTAAAGCAGATGAGTGGAAGCCTGATATTCCCTACTCTGCTGTCTGTTACTGTCTGCTGCTGCCCTCCCTTTTTAATCAGGGGACAGCTAGCAGATACTGTTGGCTGCAGGATTTCCTAGGAAATTCCAGAAACAACTACAAACAGAATCCAGATTTAAGAAAAACATAGACCAAACGAAAAGAAAACAAAGCCAGAGAAAAAGTAAGAAAAAGACAGCCCCAAAAGATATAATTAGAGGAAAAGATTCTACAAACCCGTATTTTGCCCATCCTCTTCAAGTCATCTATGAAACCTTTCAAGTAGATTTTGTGTGTCTATCTGCACAACAGCAACTTAGTTTTTGATTTCTGATGGAGACAAAAAGAGAAAGCCAGGTGAATTGAAAGACAGATTTTTGATGTCCTTTCCCAGGAACACTGGCAGGAGACTATGAAACTTTGACTTCTCATACTCACGGTTTTTTTTCATTCTTTGCAATGTACTGTGGCAGATAGTATCAAAATAAGAAACTTTTAGTGTTTAAGCAGAAAGAGTTTCTGATAACTGGATAAAAAAGAAAGCCAGTTGGAAAAAAAAAAATGAATAATCAGAACCAGCTGCTAAAACCTTTAACACTTCTATGTCATTAATGATCAAAGTCTTGGACATATATATCACAGTAGTAAGAGTTGGAAGAGAAAGCAGGGTAATAGTCCATTACAATACTCTCATTAGTGCAGTTAGTTTCTTTAGACTCCTAACATTTGATCTACACTACATCCAGTCTTGGGTGATCAAACATTTAAACTGCTATTCATAGTTCATTATACATTAAAAAACTCCCCCATATTATGATTTGTGAAACTCTCAACCTCTCAGATTAAGAAAAGTCTTCTAATGATTTCTAATCACTTTATATGGTGCGAGCCTAGAATTCTTCTCACTTTCAATAGCAAATTCTTATACAAATTTCTGAAGTATCACAATAATTTTGTGCATCTACAAATTATGTGTATCTTGAGCTCCAATCTTTATGAAGTAAAATAAATTTTAAGTTTTGAAGAATATATTTTGATTCTTCCATGCACAGAACTCAGAGGCAAAGAAGCAGGGAAGAAATGCAAAATCTGGATCGATTGTCAGTCAGAAGTAGAAGATGTAAGCCAGTGAACTTTGCATTTGTATCATATAGGAAGATGGTTTTCAGTTAGCATGGCTCATTTTGAATATATAATAGTTTTAGGATATCATCGAACACTCATGGGTCAAGGTGAAGTCCAGAAAATCACTTGTCATTTACTGTCATATGCAAAACACAGTCAACTTTGGAAAAAATAATTTAATTTTTTGACAAATAAAATAGATTTGGGTAGCAAAAAAATATTGCCTGCTCCATCATTGTCTCTCCATGCATTGCAGAGGACTCTCTGCTCCAGCTCCTGGAGCACTTTTCCCTCCTCTTTCTTCTCTGACCTTGATGTTTGCAGGGCTGTTTCTTACACTTTTTTTAACTCATTCCTCAAAACCATGTGATGTTTTTCTCAAATATGTTTTTCCATGGGTGCCACTGGTGGCACTGTGGGCCCCAGATGTGCCCTTTGGTGGGTCTGGTGGAGGTGTTTGGAAGTGGTTGTGTTCAACATGGAGTAGCCCCTGGCCTCTTCTCACAGAGGCCAGCCCATAGCCCACCACTGCCAGCACCTGGCAGCTGCAACCAAGACAAATGAAGCCATGAGATCTTTATAAATATGATAGAGAGTATCACATGTGCTGCAGGACTACCAGGGAAGCTGTCATGTTGAAGAACATGTACCATACACTAAACACACTTTACAGTTTCTTGAGTCCACTTCCAGCCTTCCTACAGAAGGAAAAGGCCAGGAAAATGGCCAAATCTGAATTCTAATCTAGATACAATGAAATTGGCTCTGGGGCCAGTGTGCTGGTTAATGTAAAAATATACACAAAGATGCAATTCCTATCAAAAAGGCATTTATGATCTCATAATACAAAACTTTCATATTTTAAGATTTTTCCTATTATCTTAGATATTTAGTGTAAATCAACAGTCAGCACAGCTTTGCTAAGGCGATGTCATGCTTGACCAACATGATAGCCTTCTATGAAAACATAATCAGGTGGATGGATGGTGACCATGCAGTGGATGTGGTCTTACACAGCGTTCTCATAGGTAAACTGGGGAAATGTGGTTTGGATGACCGAGTAGTGAGGTGCATTGCTAACTGGTTGAAGGGAAGAAGTCAGAAAGTTGTAGTCAATGGGGCAGGGTCTAGTTGGAGGCCTATGTCTAGTGGGGTCCCTCAGGGGTCAGTGCTGGGGCCAGTGCTGTTCAGTATATTCATCAATGACCTGGATGAGGGATTACAGAGCACTGTCAGCAAGTTTTCTGGTGACACAAAACTGGGAGGAGTGGTTGACACACCAGAAGGCTGTGCTGCCATTCAGAGACACTTAGACAGGCTAGAGGGCTGAGCGGGGAGAAATCTTATGAAGTTCAAGAAGGATAAGTCTAGAGTTTTGCACTTGGGAAAGAATA
>NW_009728976.1:26487-43841 GCF_000703405.1 Apaloderma vittatum | reverse complement strand
AAATCCGGCTGAGCCAACCCAATACAAGACTGGCCCCAAACCTGAGCCCGGGGGAACACACTTGTGACTGGCCACCAACTGGATTTAACTCCATTCACAATTCTCTGGGCTCAGCCATCTAGCCAGAATTTTACCCAGCGAAGAGTATAAGGCTCTGGAGATAAACAAATCTTTTTTTTGACTTTAGTGGTCATGCCAGCATTTGTTAATATTTTATTCTGTGACCTATATAAATACGCACATGCATGGTTTTTTGTCTTATGTCTATGTTATACACATGTATGTATGTCTCTGTGAGTGTATAGGAGAGGTTTAGAAGGATATGAGTGATATAAGACTTAAAAAAAGTGTTTATTAGTAACATACCTGACTAAATATATATCCAGCTTTTATTGAAATCATGGGGCCTATTTACAACCATTCTAGCACAGTGCTTCAACTTTTATAATGGGAACTCTGTTGAGATGTGGTATTTTCTGTTTCATTTGTCTAGTTTTCTCTAGGAGTCTGGATTATGTGATATAGGAGATTCGTGCGTATTCTCTGGAAATGATCAAGCACTTCAATCTTTTGACTTGCCCAGACAGAAGGACCTTTTTGAAACTTACAAATATGTTTAGACCTGGATCAAAATGGCCACACTGATGTACAATAGGATATAAGTTTGAAAATGGCATACATAGGGTCCCAAGCCCAAATAACCTTCTATATCCTCAGGAAAGATCAACTAAGCTCTTATAAAAAAGATTAAAGTTAGATTGTAGATCAAGCAGAAGGAAGGCTGGAAAACAAAGCTTCTCAGGTCCTTGAATGAGTACAAATATAGAAATGCAAGGTGGGAAATTCTTCTTTTTTATGTCAACATTTTTATTTTAGACTATGATTCTGTCATTATGTAGACAGGGCTGAAGAATGTGATATTTCAATTGGATGTCAAAATAGCAGCTAAGTTTTTAAACTGGTATTAACAGGAATCTGAAGGATTGAAATCAGTTGTTTGAATAATACTTGCTTCTTTTCCATAGGGGATAAAGTTTTTTTGCATATCACTTATGAAAGAGTACAGTACATCTAACTCCATTTAGACACTATCATTAATTGCTAATGGTTTCCTTTTACATATTCGAAATGGTGGATTTATTGAATCATCCTATGCTTGCTCCTCTGGGGGTATGTAAGAATAAGCTCGTGTATCCTTACGAGCAAACTGCAAATCAGCAGTTTTAATGCTGCCTAAGATTGTCTGTTGTGGGGGGGGTTCTTTGTTTGCTTTTAATTTCTTTTAATTACTAATATATATCAAGTTTATGTTAATTATATGAAAACTTAACATAAATATTCAGTAGCATTTAAGGAACTTAAAGTTGTTAACCTAGTTCTGAGTTGTAAAATGTTAGAAGACTCAGCACATTAAAGTAGGTGCAAAAATATAATGGGATATTTGCTTTTATTGATATTGAGGTTTTATATGAAACTAAGTTAAACTTATTTTCCTAAATATGTTAGTGAAAGTTCTTCAAATGTTATCTCCTTTTCCCTCTGCCTTTCTGTCTCACCTCCACAGATTTCTTTTCCATCCTTGTGCAATCATCTAACAAGTCACCTTTGCTTAACTCACAATTTACGTTTCCTTAGGTGTACGACACAAAGCACTTATTTCTTCAGTCTGGATGATGACTTCGTAACCTTTTATTCAGAACAGAAGTATGAAAAACAAATACATTTCTCTGCAAGAGAGAAATTGACCAGGTGGCCTGAAACAGCTGGGGCGATGTGATGCAGCGTGCCACTCACCCACACACTCCCAGGAGCATTAATCACAGAATCACAGTGTGTCAGGGGCTGGAAGGGACCTCGAAAGATCATCTGGTCCAGCCCCCCTGCCAGAGCAGGATCACCTACAGCAGATCGCACAGGAACGCGTTCAGGCAGGTTTTGAATGTCTCCAGAGAAGGAGACTCCACAACCTCCCTGGGCAGCCTGTTCCAGTGCTCTGTCACCCTCACAGTGAAAAAGATTTTCCTAATATTTTTTTAGAACGTCCTATGTTCCAGCTTGCACCCATTGCCCCTTGTCCTGTCATTGGACATCACTGAGAAGAGCCTGGCTTCGTCGTCCTGACATTCACCCTTTGCATATTTACAAACACTAATGAGGTCACCCCTCAGCCTCCTCTTCTCCAAGCTGAAGAGACCCAGCACCTTCAGCCTTTCCTCACAAGGGAGATGTTCTACTCCCTTCATCATCTCTGTGGCTCTTAGTGCAGAGTGCAGCTCTGTGTTCTATGCAGCGCTGCACGAAGTTGCCAATAGATGGGAAAAAACTTTATTCTACAAGTAAAAGGGGACCTGCCCCGGTTCGGGGGTCCCGGTACCGCTCCCGGCCTGCCACGTGCTACACCGAGGCAGCATCGGGCGCAGGCCGTGTGCAGAGCTTTGGAGCAGCAAGAGTTGTTTAGCCTGTAGAAAAGGAGGCTGAGGGGAGACCTTATCGTTCTCTACAACTACTGACAGGAGGTTATTGTGAGGTGGATGTCTGTCTCTTCTCCAAAGTAGGAAGCAATAAGACAAGAGGTCATGGGCTCAAGTTGTGCTGGGGAAGGTTCAGATTGTTAGCAAGTATTTGTTCACCAAAAGATATTACAGCAGGCTGCCCAGGCAAGTGGCTGAGTCACCATCCCTGGAGGTATTTAAAAGAAATGTAGATGAGGTGCTTGGGGAAGTGGTTTAGTGGTGAACCTGGCATTGCAGTGCTAATGGTTGGACTTGATCTTAAAGGACCTTTCCAACATAAATGGTTCTGATTCTATTAATTTACGAGAGCAAATAGATACTGGGTACTACAAGATAATGGTTACTCAATCTCCTAGACTATTGGTTTACTACTTCCTCTAAAAATTCAGTTATCTGTATAACGTTGTGGTGTTTGAAATAGAGAAGTAGCTTATGTGGCTAAATCTGGTAACTCCATGTAATTTCCAGAACTAGGGACATAGTTGAGAAAATGCATCTGTAACTTACCTTATGTTTGTCTATAGACAAAGAAGGTTGCATTTAGCTTGTACACATCTGTAATTAAATGTCAGAGGTAATTTCTTATTTTGAAATATTTTTACTGTTATATAATGCTCTGCAACATGTTAATTTACAGGAACTTTTCAGTGAATATTATGTGTGATTCAAACGCATTCTGGTTATAGAAGGAAGTGAGTTTCTTTATTTTGGAAGATATTGATGTTTCAAATTTATAACCAGGCGTTACAGTGTGTATGGACTCAATAAACCTAATGAAAGTCTACATGGTTTCACAATTTGACAATGCTGAGATATCTTCATGTTGAGTTATGGGAAAGGTGAAACAGGAAAAAAAGTGAAATGAATCCACTAAATTATTCTAGGTGTTGCAGAGATACATGAATCAAGTTGTAATTTTCTGTTTCTGCAAATGTATATGTGCAGTGATTTTTAATGAAAGAGTTCCAGAAGAAGATGCGTAACTGCAAAGTTAGAAGCCTAGTTAAAAAACACATAGAAAGGTACAATGCAAACGTTTTCATTTGCCTGCTAAGAAAGAATAGATAGGGAATAAAAAAAGATGAACACAAACTACCAAGCTACCAGTGAGTACTTCCAATAAGAAGTGTGTCTGGCTTCCGCATTGCAAAACTGCTTGAGTAAAAATGCAAAAGTCATGATACAAAAGCATCATTTTCTCCTTAATTGTGAAAAATCCGTGGTTTTGCTCAAAAAAGGGATCTTTTGGGTTAGTTTTAATGAATACGGGTGTCTGGTCCTATATTGACAACTGCGAAGACCTTTTTACCTACAGAACTGTATACGTGGGGCAGTGACATTGCTTGTGTCACCAAGGTGCCATGCTTATACCTTTATCTCAAATAATGACATGGTTTGTTCTGTCTCTTTGACTTATCATTTCCTTAGCTCCCTGTTGTGAGAGAGGCCCATCTTATACCAAATTAGTAGCAGATATGGCAGGGATGTTTTTCAGCCTGCATATGTTTGGCCTTTGGGAACTGAGTTGAATGCTCCGTACTCCTTACTTAAGATGTGTTAGCACCTGTCCGATAGCAGCATGATTTTCTCACTCTTTCATGTTTCATCTGGATTGTGAGCTGAGAACACTGAATTCCAAGTACTTGTATTCCACTATGTATCTATGGAGTCTTTCAAGTCTTTGGAAAATAGTTTGTAAGAAGAATTAAGGAAAAAGGATAGGGTAGCATATTTGCTTGTCATTATTGCCCTTTGCTATATGAGATTAAATCTTAACAAAAAAATCAAATAGGCTCAACAAGCTTCTTTTTGACAGGTGATGCATTCCTGATGACAGGAACAAAGTTTTTTGCAGAAGTATGCATCACCTCCTTCTAGAGTAAATAAGTGTTTTGAAACAAATGACTGATGTCTGCTTATTGCATAACAAAACCAAACATGGTTGCTGTAGGAATTCCAGAAGGCAAGTATACTGTAGTAAGCTCTACTGAGTCATTTGGTAGAAAATCCAACGTTTGCAGTTTTAATTCTCAGCAGATTTTAAATTTTATTCTTATACATTCAAAGCATATTGTTTGCATCATTCTGATTATTATTAGATGGGATGAAAAATGGTGATTCTGCAAAAATCTTGTAGTTTAATTTACATTTAAAGCACTTGCAAATGCATTTTAATTAACTGTTTTACATCACTACTTACTGACAAAGTGATTTTAGTCTATACTTTCTTTTAAGAAGGCTGTTCAAATCTAGAGTATACAATATAGTTTTGTTTCTTTTCAGTGGCATAGTAGTCTGTGGTAATGCCTTTATCATATATTAAGGCATAGTGAATAAAGTTTTGGTTCCTTCTGGCTGCCCTGTGAACACTTGGTGAAGAAAGAGAACACTTCTGTGGGCAAAGTTCCAGTCCTGCTCTGCTTATGTACTCACATGTAGAGAGATGGAGAGGTTTTTCCATTTGATGCACTACTGGTAGCTAGCATCAGAAGGTGCGAGCATAGTGTGTCAGGACTTCTTTTCCTCTGAAGAAGAAAAGTAACTGTCTTCAAGGTTTATTATTCAATTTCTACACATATTGATGCCTCCAAATCCGGGCTTTCCTGAAATGAAAATGATCGTGGTATGCCTTCTTTCCAAATGTTGTTAGTGCAAATATTATCTCTGCAAATTTAATGCAATTAGCATGCTGGTCTGGGACGCTCTCCTCTCTGGTTATCTGAGATTTTTGAGCTGGTGAAAAGCAGTAGAATCCTACTTCTCCTGCTTATCTTAGAAGAGAAAGGACAAAAAAAAAAAGGATTTGTAAGAACATCTGAGTGGGAAAAGGGTTTCATGACTAGATGATGGTTTGAAATACTTTTTTCCTCAGTGGCAGTAACATCTTAGAAAGATCCTGATCTTCTTTATCTGTGGTCTTTTTTTCTTTTACCTGCTTTTTTTCCCTCAGCTGTGCCAAAAATGTTCATGGGACTGCACTGTGAACAGAGTACAGTAAGTGTTGTAGGTTAAAAATGCTTCTGCAGGACAAATAATAGCAGGTTTCTTAAAGTCAGTTCACAAAAGGGTTTACAGATTGTACAATTAATGTTCTGATGGGAATGTATTTCCAAGAATGAAGTTGGGGAGTGAAATGCATGTAAGTGGCCGCAGCTACTAAGATCAAGATTTATGGTATTATGGAGTCTATATAGGTGTGTTACTGCAGCTGCAAAAGTTTTGGTAGGTGTTTTGGCAAAGTAAAGTCTGAACATCTCCTAGTTTTCGTATATTTCATTTTTAGATTTTTCTTTATATATTTTCTTTCTTTCCTCCATACTTGACCATGGCCCATTCATTCAAGAAGATAAGTATGCAACAAGAAAAAAAAAAAAAAGGTGGAAACCTACTCAGCTGTTTGCGTCTCTATTACAAGCTTAAATTACAAGCTTGTGGTGCTTAACTTTAGGCTAGGTATCTGTCTAGAGGACATGGGCATGCAAGAAAGGGTTTATAGCTTTGTCTCTAGTTTAGCAAAGTGCCTTTGAAGTAGATTGACCACATGCTAAGTAGGCATAAAATCAGAGCTTGTTTAACTTGTGCTGAATGCAGACAAATCTCTCTGTAAACAATAGCTGCTAATAGTAGTGGAAAATGCTTCTAATCCCAATACAGATAAGGTAACAAGTAGGAATGAGCTCTTGTTTATAATATTTATAACTTTTGTGAACAAGATTCTTCTCCTTAACTAATGGAGGGGCCACCTAAAAGTAACTATAGACCTCAAAGCCAGTTTTATTTATTTATTTTTCCCCCAGCCTCTACTTGTGTGTTTCTTTGCTTACAACCTTTCATAGAATCATAGAATCATAGAATGGCCTAGGCTGAAAGGGACCTTAGAGATCATTTAATCCAACCTCCCTGTCATGGGCAGGGATGACTCTCAACTAGATCAGGCAACACATGGGGACCGAAAGGGGATGGAGATTGGGCAACAGGAGGGAATGAATACAGATACTGCAGCTCCCGTAAGACAATGTACATTTTAAAAATTATTTCTTTACTTGAAACAGTCTCATTTTTCTATTCATTACATAAATAAAATAGATAATTTCCACAAGAGGGAAACAGCTTGTTTTGAATCATTTCAAAACATATAAGAAAGTTGTTAGTATTTTGAGAGATGAAGAAAGGAGCTGAGAAGGAGAACAAGTAGTTTTTGTTGCTTCATAGCAAGGGTTTTTGATAACAAATTCTATATTATCAGGCTTCTGTTGACCATCCAGAATGGAAGATGTTAAGAACCTTGTATTTAATCATGTGGGAACACAAATCTTAGAGTTCTGCAGGAATTTACCTGTAATGCTCATACTTCTTAATTGATGGCTTTGCATGGATTTAGGCTTTGGATAATATTTAGTTTGATATCGCTTACTTGGTATTGCCCTGACTTGGAATTCAGATGAGGTGGATGCAGAGTACTGGCATGCGGTCAGTATGATTTGCCTTACTAAGTTCTGTAAAGATTGACTTTTGAGAGAAGCGGGTTGCAAATGCTGCATGACTCTATATTCCAGGATTCAGTTTTTGTCAGAAATCACATAGATGTCTTCAAATGATTGATGTCTCTTATTATGCTGGCAGGCTGACATATATTAGGAAGCAGAGAACACTAGGTTAGAGCCACCTGTGCAGTTTCCTTTACTGAAGATGGGTGAGGGCCACTCTGATGTCGTGGTTGGTTACCTATTGCCATTACTGTGCACACCAGCGTTTTTCAGAGCATGGGGACACGGTGTGTGTTAAGATGTTAAACCTCACTGTGGGAGTCTATCAGGTAACTATTTTAATAAGAATAATCCCCTTCCAGGAATATTTTCTAGAGATGTGGCCTTAATGATGGGGTCATCTGCCGTGTATCTCTTTTAAGTGTTAATTTTGACACAAACTATTTCTTGGTTCACTCAAGCCATTTCTGTTTCCTAAAGAAAGTTTCTGCATTGTTCTTCCTATTCCATGCTGCCCATGCTATTCTGTCATAAATAATCTTATACCCCTCATGGTAGGCTTAATATGTTTAAAGGCTTCCAAAAACCACTGTGATTATCTAATCTAACCTTTTTCATGACAAAGCTGCCGACTTGGCGGTATTCAGTCCTGTTGAAACCTAGATAGTTGCATTTGAATTAGAGTACACCTTTTGAAAAAGAATCCCATATTGAATAAAAGCCCTCTCAGAATTCTTAGAAACCTAATCATTAGTTACTTTCAGATGTTACCCACTTTCCAGGTTGAAATTGGCTGGTTTCAGCTTCTAGCCATTGAAGCATGTTAACCTACATCTGCTGGACTGAGGTGCTCTGTTCTCTGTGTATCCACGTATGGGTTGTGATCAACTTACCTCTTTGCTTCTCTTTGAGATAAATACACTTAGCACCCGGAGACTTTTGGTCTGTAGATATATTTTATCTGCCAGTCATTCTCTAGCCCTTTGGTAACTCCTTTTCAACATTTTTCTTGATCTGAAGATAGAAGACTTGACATGACAGCAATCAAACTTGTGTTAGGTAGGTGTGCTCTTATTTGGTGTTCACCTACTTTTACATCTAAAGGATTGTGCTATTCTATTGGACAGAGCATCATATTAAAAGCTCACATGCAGCTTATTAGTCGCTGTAACTCTTTAATCTTTTAGAGTCACTATCTGGCAGAACAGACTATAGTAGCATGGAGGATTTTTGCTGTTACCATGCCTGACTTTAATTTTGGCCTCACTGAAATGAGCTGAAAGTTGAAATGAAATATTTATACCTCCAGAATACCATCAGATCCAGGTCCCTGCTTACAGGAGACCGATAATGATGTTAAATAGTAGAGAACAAAGAATATATGCTAGAAAAGGTCTCCAGAAATGCAACTGAAAATAAAGCTGCTTAGCACAAATTTCCTGTTCTTAGTGACACTGAGACATGAATTTTGTGTTTTGTAGCAATTTAGTTGCCTAGTCAAGACCTCCTATAGCAGCAAGTCAGTCACCTTACTGACCCTTATATATTGCAGCAACATTATGGTCTTCCACACAGTTGCTACTTTGACATTTTGCAGATTGTGTGCCTAGCTACTTGATGCTGTATCCAAAATTATATAATGCACTTTCGCCTTAGACTTCATTCCTGCTAACTCGAATCAGGGTTTATTTTGCATGGAAAGAAGTGCCAAAAGAAGGTACCAGAATGTTAAAATGTAAGAATTGCTAATAGCAGAGTTGACAGGCAGAAGAGGTTACAGGGTGCTGTTCCACAGGGTTCAGTCACAGAATTAGCCTTGCTCCAAGTAAAATGTCAGCTTCTAAGACATTTTTTCTCTTGAGCACCCCAGTCTTGTGCAGATTTATCTTGAAGGTGATCTACAGTCACCTGTGTACTTGAAAGTAGAGCACAGATTATGTAGCTAGCATCTGCTAGCTCTGTCTGCTGCATTTATTTTGTGGATCAAGTGTTGAAGTAAAAACAACTCATAATAGACTTGATCCAAGCAACAACATTTTCTCTTGGTAAACAGTGATTGATGTCAAAGGAGGATCCTACTATGGCAATTTTCAGTGCATTTTTACCTCATTTTGTGTTCTCAGTCATTATGCACTGAGAGAGGAAAAAGGCAGTAAGAGCTAGTACCAGAAAGATGCTGCAAAGATAATGTCTGGGTTGAGTGGGGATCATCTGACAAGGGAGATGAAATTGACCATTTCTTTCCCCATGTGGGAAGCTGGTATTTACTGCATACAGAAGATATTTCTTGACCTCTGGTTGTTGCCAGACAGAGAAGAAAGAAGCATTGAAAATACCGTTACAGCTACCAAAGTTTTAAGTCTCAGATTTCCCTGGCTGTGCTGCCTACTTCTAAGTGGCACAATTAATATGCATCTCCTGAAGGAGCCAGTGCTGTTAAGGGAATTCCACCCATAGAATAACCGCTGGCATTCATATGAATGTAAAATTTGGTCTGTTTTCAAGAAATGGGGCTTTGGTCTGTATTTACCCAGGTAAATTTGATTACAGAGCAGAGTTCCAATTCAAAATCAGGATTAATATCAAATTAATATTAAAAAAAAAATGTGAAAATGGGTGTGAGTGAAGGCAGGAATTGATTTGTCTTTGACAGTTGTGGTAGTCACGCTATTGTCAGAAATAGCCCAGTACTGATGGTGTGGTGTGTGTCCAAGTCCTACAGTGTTACTTCATCAGTTTGTGTTCCATTACCCATCTTCTATGCTGGATGCACTGGCATGCCTCCAAGGAAGAATAAAATCTGAGAATGCACCAGTGAAATGATAGTGTTATAGCTTCAGTTAAAATCGTGCTTGATGAGAGAGAAGGCTAAGGAGTGATTCAGGGCAGAAAAGGCAAATGGAGGGAACTATAAAAAATACAGGAAAGATACCTGCTGTGGCCTTAAGCCTGCACCAAACAATGATGGCTTTGCTTATGTTTTCCTGAGCATAAATAATTTTTTTACCCAGTCATGCTGGATAATTATGGCTAGCTGATGCTATTTCTGCTGATAAAGTCCATCCCCAACTTCACAACTGACTTCTTTGAAGCTGTATCATGCATGAAAAAATCAAAGTGAAAGCAGAAGGAAGGGAGAGGAAAAAATCCAGAAGGCATTAGCCACTTAGTGGAAAACATCCCCTTCCTGATATAACGAAGCCCTGGTTTTGTAGAAATAGCAGCTAAAATAGCTGTTTATTGTTGTATCCAGAGAGAAATGAGAGGTTTTATAAGCTTTTAAAAAATAAAACCAGCTGTTTTGTCAGGTAATGGAAAGGCGTGTAATTGAGCGTATTATCATCACAAAGCTATGTTTTTTCCACTTTGTGTTGTTCTAAGTACTGCTTCTGTCATCTGTACAAGCTCCTCTGAAAGAAAAGAGAGTATGTCTGTATTGCAGAGTCTACTTGGGTCTGTACATGTACCTTCATGCTTGCAAAGATCTTGCATGAGGCACTCTGACCCTCTTGTGGTTAGCTGCTGGACTGTTGTTTCTGTGGATACAGATTTGTTCCGAAGCCGGAGAGAATTTGCCTGTCTTTCTGTGTGCAAATACTCATGGCCTGCTAAAGACATTGTAAGATATTTCATGTTTTCTGAACATGCTGTGCTTCTGATCATTCCCACCGATATCAACTGGTCAGTGTCTGAGCCAGCGCAGGCGGTGAGTGGGATGCTCAGAGAGGCCATGGGAGTTGGTAGGGAGAATTATTTCATCGATGACTTCTGAATGCGGAACAGGACATCAGGAAGGAAACTAGGCAGGAAAATAAGGACAGTTGTTGCGTGGTGCTGTTTACTGTGGGCATGGTATATGCAGTGTACATTTTGATGTCTTAATTCTAGCATGACCAGGATGTCTTTTGATGGAAACAGATCTGCTGTGGTCAGATCCAGAAGTTACAAAGCATTCAAATGAGGGAGGTCATCTAAATCCAGTTGTAGGCTGACACAGCCATTGATATACTGGCTTCAGAGCTCCTGGCAGAAGAACCTGTAGTTTTGCAGGGTGGTCATAGCTTGTGTTTTTGATGGCCCCAGAGTTGGCAATGCCTAAATGACTACATGGGTGTAGGTACAGCAACACCATGAAGGTCATGACTTCACAGAATCTGTGAGAATGTGATATTTTTCTCCAATTATGGCACTAAAGCACAGAGGATTTTCTGCTCTCATAAGGGTTATTATGAGATGTCCTTGTCATCTTGTGGCTAGTCCTCAGCATGCAAGGAAAGTAAGTGTTGTGTGGATGTTTTTTTGCTTTCCAGGTGTGCCTGAGGGAATGCGATGCTGTGAGCTGTTCTATTATATACGTTCATTAGGTCACTATTGCTTCTTTAAAGACTAATTATGGTTATTGGTCTTTGGATTTCTTTTCCTGTTGTATGCTTTTTCCAGGGACAAATTCTGCAACTATCCCTCAGCAGAAAAAACAGGTCAAATTTTATAGTGAAGGCAGGAGCATTATCTATCTGTGGAGAGTAGATTCAGACTGATGACTGAATATGCAGATTGTTGGGGAACGCAGAGAAGTAAAGCCATCGAGTGGGCTGTTCAGGGTTTGTTCTTATCAGTTGCTTTGAGTTTCTTTTATCTTTCGACATATAATGTTCTCCAGCAGTATACCTTATGGAAATGATATAGCAGCATTGGCTGCTTACTAAGATGTAGTTTCAGTTGGTTTGATTTTGCTCCAGTTTTCTCTCTGAGCCTCTTGTTCCCAAATGAGACTCTTGGTAGCCTTATAGCTGCTTGTCCAGGTGCAGGGTCTGTTTCAGCAGGGTGATTTGTTTTAGGGGTTAACTGCCCTTCTATCCAATTCCTAAAACTGGGCTTCCTTTATGCAGAACATCTGATTAACACTGCTAGAGTGTTTGCCATGCACAACAATTAGCTCCAAGTCAAAAGCTGAGTCCAGCATACATTTGAACCCTTTACTGAAGAGGGACAGAGACTTAAGAATGCCAGGGCTTGTTGTTGTATTGGCAACCTGAGGTTTTTAAAATGCTCTTTTTACTGTGTGGCAGTTCATTTAAGCCTCACCTCTGCCAGTCTTTTCAAAATACTTCCATGACTCTGCTGCTGAAGAGTGCTTTTCCCACCATCGTGTTTGCTGAACTCACACGAGAAGATGGCTGTGATCCTTTGGCGAGGTAACAGAGCACTGAAGCAGATCTTTATATATGGTGAAGCGAGGATCATCGAAATGGAGCTGGCTGAAGGGCATGATGAACCAGCTGTCTATAAACCCATGGGTAGCCTCCAGGGCATTGGAGTTTGGAGAGTAAGTGCTACAAACAGAAAATAGAAACCTGGGCAATTGTGAAACGACACTGGAGAAAAAAATAAATGTAATATTTTGGTCGCAGCTATACTTCCACTATAAAAGAAATGGTTTACAAACTGCCTCAAAGCAAAACTTGGCACAATCCTTATGAACCTTTGAGACATCCTAGGTTCAAAAATCATGTAACATGTTGGTAAATGTTTTGTGTGAGGATGGTTTGGGATTTTTAGACTAAAAGCTGAGGAAGAGACTAATTATCACTGACAATCCTGAGTCAGGATATAGACAGCAAGTATACAATGTGTCCTGGATCTGAAAAGTTGAAGTTCTTTTGTCGGATTAATTCATATTTCAGAGAAACACATTTTCTCATTAAAGAAAAGTTAAACGTCTTTTTATAATGCTGTTTGAAAAGAACTAGGAAAATTAAGATAATGATATAAATTATATCCTTCTAAAGTTAGATCAAATTCAGTAGGAGTGTATATTTTGTTTCTTGTTTTGGAGAGAGAGATCAGAAAGGCCATGTGGATCAATAAAATCAATGTGAATAATTAATCCATTTAGCATACCAACCTCAGGGTCTGTGGACACAAGCTGCTTATAATTCAGCAGTTACAATGACTTGGTTTGCCTTGGAATATGTTTAGACACAACAGTGCAGATTCTGGTTTTATTTTGCACAGGAGGGCCTGGCACTGCACATATGCAAGGAAGCAGGTCTGAACCCTTTCCTTCTCTGAAAAGGAATTTAAAACTTACTGTGTTTATTCTGAGACCAAGTATTTCACTGATCTGATAGACTCCCACTTTCTGAAGTGTTGTCTTGGAAATAAATGCCTGATAGTGCAAATTTCACATGATTCATTGGGCGTGGGGGGGCATCCTGGAGGAGGTCAGCTAAGATTGTAAGTAGTTTCTTGAGAATTCAGTAGCACTGGTAAGAATATGAAAATAGATTCTGAGTATTGGAGACAGATGCTGCAGCTGTTACCAGTATTAAAACTTTGTGGGCATCTAGTATTCAACTTCAGAATATATTTTTTGTGGGTCTTAGGGTGTTTTAGTTCAGATTACATGACCTGAATAGAGATATGAAAGGATTTAAAAGTAAAGAATGACTAAATAAATGTGAAGAATAACACATCAGAGTCTATTAAGGGGCAGTAAGACATGACCAAGTCTTGTTGATGTTGCGTTTGTATCTGAATAGTCTCTGACACCAAGGACTTTTGTCTTTCCTGGTATAGGTCTAGTGCTTTCTGTCTAAACCATTTGAGGCCAAGAGTAATAGTACCTAGCTATAAATCTCCTGGTATTTGGGCTACAGCAAGTGTTGCCCTAACTCTGTTTCACATCTGTGTTTGTAGACTGATCTATATCTTCTTGAACACTCTCTTTAATGAATTACTTGGTTTCCTTTCTTTTTCTCTCCAAATTCTTCCTCCCTCCTTTGAAGCACTATTTAATTCCTGTAGGAGTTCTGAGATGACAGATCGCATAATCCTCTAAGCATAAGGATTGCTATTGATACAGACGATTGTCTAGTAAATCTTTTTGTAATTTTCTTACTTGCTTTACCAGGTACCGGTCCAAATGATTTATTGTTCTTAGGATCTATTTGTATGGTGCAAATGAATACTCATAAATAAAATTCCTTGCTTACATTCAAAACTATCAGTCTTTGTAATGTCAGATGGTTGTATATGTTTTAAGACACACTTTTAGAACTGTTGTTGCACAAGAGTTTGAGAACTTCAACCTTTTATAACTGTATGTGTGGCTTTTCTGCTGTGAAGGGAAGCCTGAGGATGGCTCAGAAGCATCTCGAGAAACTATTTCACTCTTCCTACCACTGTTTTAAATAATTAAAACAATGTTATTGTAATATCTTAAACCAGTCTTATGATTTAGGGAGGGAAGAAAGTTCTTAAGCTGTGGGTCTGAACCTCTGGGGCCAAGTAAGGAGGCCTTTTCAGGCACAGTTTTCCTTCTGTTCTATGTATCTGTAATAAGCCACTTAGCATTTCTCTATGAGTTTAAAGGAGAAAGCTTTGTTCTTTCCTCTGTCTATTTTCAAGTAAGTTACACAGAGCTTTCAGGAATAGCATTTCTCCCGTGTGTCAAAGTCTCTGTGGGATGAAAGTGAAGCCTTTCTAAAGAAGAGTTATTACTGAAGCATCTTATAAGGATGTCAGAACAAAAGGCAGCTTGTTCATTTCCTATTATTAGTTAGGTCTACATTAGAATCCTTTCTGCTAGGAAAGTGCCAGGAGTTTAGACTCACAGTCATGCTCATATGTGTCTGCAGTGTGCATCTCTGTCCCGCCACACTCACAAAAGATACCATTTAATTTTTCTCCTTAATTAAGAAATGCAACCAAAGAAATCCAAAATTTGAATTGGAAAATGACCATGGGACCACTTTCTCCAATCACTGCCTCATAAACTAAAAAAGCCAAAAATAAAACCCCAAACCAACATGATAGTACAGAATCATGCCCTATAATAAAATTTCTTTAAAGTAGGGCAGGTAGAGCTGATGTTTCTATTGTTTTCATTTGCTCCTGTCACCTGTCTTCCTGGGAATCCATCAGTCTCTTATAAAGCAAACAATTCTACCTGTCAGCTTTCATCAGAAAGCATAAACATATCAGAAACTAAGCTTGAAAAAAATTTGCTTGCCTGCGATTTGTTCATTTTCACATTAGACTTGAGCTACACCTTATTACTTTCTATACATGCTGTTTTGCCATTCAGCTTAGGATTTAAAAATACGTACGTATTTATTCTGAGTTTGAGTGTCACCACATATCCTGCAGTGCTGTAAATATGAAACTGAAGTAAAAGAAACTCAAGATTGTGTACAAAAGTAATGACAGCTGAGCCTCCAAAATCCTGATTTTTCTATTTAATAGAAACCCCTGCCACTCTAGTCTCCCACAGGGAGGGAAGCAGTTTTAAAAGCATTAGTTTATATACTTCTAAGCATGGAAGTGTTTGCTTGCTTTGCTATAGTTATGTCAGCACTTCCACTGCCAACTCTTTTAGTTCCATGGATCTAACATTTGACTCTAGAAATTATTCTGGCTGAGCCTTTTAATTTAATGTCAATCTATACCCCACCCTGCCACAACCTGAAGTTAATAAGACAGGAGCTGAGAAAGAAAGAGAGGAAACAGTGCTTAATACTGTATGCTATCAGTTGTGCTTCATCTGATTAAAAAGAAACAGAACCCCCAAATCCATTTGCACAAAGACAGCTCCTTCTCCATAGCTGTATGTGTGTCTGGTGGTGGCACATGTGCTTAACCTCTGGAAAGCAGAGGCACAATGTGCCCTGGTGTGACCAGTTCTGTCCCCATGATTAAAGAACATAATTTGCCCGCTGCAGAAGATCATGTTGATCCTTCTTTGTGTGAAGGAAGGTGTTTGTTTTCTTAGGACCCTCCCTCTGTGCTGTTTGACCCTCAGCTCCTCTGTGCACCCCTCTTTGTGGTTCTTGCCCATCGGTGTGCCAGCCTGTGTTTCTCCGCATGAAATCCGATGTGGGGGAAAGTTTGGAAAGTAGCGTCGGCAGTTACTCCGCGTCAGGAGCCTTAATCTGTCTTTGCAGCAATCTTGGTTTTCCCTGTGCCTGAGCAGGCATCCTTTAGCCAGGGATACTGAGTATTTATGTGGTACTTGCTGAGTGTGGGAGCAGAAGCCCTGCTGAGGTGGAAACCTAATGTGTGTCTGGTGCAACATAATAAATCACCTATGGTATTTACAGTCCACTTATTGAAGAAAACAAACAAAACCTTTAACCTATGTTATCACTGGGATATTAACTTCTTACTCTCTACACAGTTTTTACTCTGAATTTTGGCCAATCCACAACTGCTAAAGAAATACAATATTAATACAAATGGACTGAGTAGTCCATGAAATTGTGATCAAGGTAGGTAATGAATAAGTGTCACAGAGCTTACATGCTTCCTGCACCACTAAACGAGAAAGTTTCCAGCTACAGAGAATATTACTTAAGACAGGGAGTTAAGTGATCACAGCTTACAGCTTTTCTCTCTATGCTGAAGGATGGTATCTTGGGTGTTTCATAGCAATGAAACAAGTATATTGGGGTGAACAGAATGGTTTGGTGGGATGAGTTTTTCCAAGCTTACAAAAGGGAAGGGGAAAAAGCAGGGATGTATTGTACGAGAGAGGAAAAAAAAAAAAGGCAACACTAATAGAGACAAATGGTGCCTATCCCTGAGATAATTAACAAAATAGCTATTTAGATTGAATGAAAATGCAGCGAAGAAACAAGTGCTCTAGATTCAAATTGATCCTCCTATTGATCAAATTGTTACTCCAGTAAGTGGAGTCAGGATAAAAGACTTTAAAAACTAAGAATTTGTTTTAAGGATGAAGATGAAGGGCTTAAAACTTCAGAGGTGTTTTAAAACTGTAAAAATTAAATATTTGCTTGATCACCCAGATGAGGTAGTAGTCTTCCCATGAATTTCCTAATTTAAATGTTAAAAAATAAACTTTTATCTAGCTAAGTCATAATTCTTTTGAACCTTTCTACTTAAAAAGTCCATGTTTATAATAACTTCTGACACTTTGCTTACACTGAAACCATCTGAGTGTTAGCTTTTGACTCTTTTAAATTTTTAAAAGTTCATCTTTATTTAAAAATATTTAAGTAATTACTCTCCTTCCTCTGAAAATAATTCAGGTAAGTTTCTAATATAATATAAACCAAGGCTGAGGTAGCTTAATCTAGGGTTATAATGTATATCCCTATGTATTTACTCTAATGAAATCAAAACCAATCAGAAATTAATAAAGCAATTATCAATTCATTTGTAAAGAATTACCATTAATCAACACTATGAGCCTGGAAAGCAGAATTAATTCACAATATCTAAAATATTAACCATGTTATGTAGTTTAGGTAAAAAAATCTGCACACTTGGCATTTGTTTATAATTCTGAATGGATACATTATTTATGATCATGTACTTGGTAAAATAAAAG
>NW_009728976.1:0-26456 GCF_000703405.1 Apaloderma vittatum | reverse complement strand
GAAATATAGGTGATGTAGGTTTTCATACATAAATTAGATTTTTTTCTTAACTATTTTGTTTTCATGACCTGAATATCAAATATATATAAATACGTGTGATATAAGTTCAGCAGCTGCATGCACTTAAATGATGAATTTAATAACAGTTTTCACTATAAAACGTAATAGTAAACAGTTCAGGAGCTCAGTGAATATGAGTTGCTTTATGTTCTTTTTCAATATCTAAATACAGTAATCTTCACTGAAATTTTATTCACGGCTCACATATCTACTAGTATCTCATAGTGTAGATAACGATTAGCAGTAGAATTTTGACAAGGGAAGCATTTCTCGTACTCCCTCTGAAAATGTGCGATAATTTTATTCCATCACAGTTTTGACAGAAAAGATACAAAACCTTTGTAAATCCTTTGTATTAAATAGTGTAGGAGTCATATTCACTAGAAATTGTTAAATATTTATTCAAGAATAGCTGGTTTCCTGTTCATGGGGGATACCTTAATATGACAGCCTGTCAGAAAGTTACTGTAACAACGACTACAATAAAATTGTGTAGCTTTCAGTTAACATTCTTATTGTCTCAAGAAAAGAGAAGAGGGCTCTGGTCACATAGTTTAACGTGGCAGGCTATTATTTGTACTAATTGCCCTAAAAAAAAAAAAGTCTGAAATGTTAATGGTCTGAGAGATTGTGTTTTAGATATATTTTGATTTTAGACCCAGTTAAGTTTTGTGAACTTCAGCTCTGTGTGTTGTTGTTGCATCAATTCAAATGGTGAATCAAAAAACTTTTCTTTGTATAAGATATAGCTGCTTTATATAGCTGCCTGAACCAGTTTTATTTTTGTTATAATATTTCTTACTCGCTAAAACTGATTGCAAAGTTCTACTTCCCTGAATGTGTGTGGTGGTGGGGTGGGCAGGAGGAAGCAGTAGGTGTTCTGTTATTTTAAATTACCATTTACCCTGCACAGAAGACAATGTTCTGACAATTCTTTTTAGTCTTGTTACAACTCCCTCTACCACCTTTGGTTAGGCAGGAAACTTCAGTCTTACGCTAATCTTAATTTTTTTGGCCACTTGGATTAGGCAATTGAAGGCCATTATTTGCTTATGCAAGAAATTGTGCCTTTCCTTACTCCTTTCAAGGAGTTCTCGGCACATCCCTGAGTTTTAATGAAATGTCTGATTGGGCCCAGGCTGCAGATAACACTTCTCAGCTTGCCAATGCTCTTGTAGTGGCATGCAAAATACTTTGTATGAAATTGTGATTTCGTGTTCTGGTACCAATTATTTTTGCTATACCTATTGGCTGCTGAAAGATTACTTGATGTGAGGGATGAGGGCTCAGGTTCCTTAGGAGCTGGAATAAGTTTTCCGATAATCAGAACCCCCTTAGGAGAGATAGACCAACAGAGACATGAGAGAACAACAATTTGAGTGTTCAAACTGAGAAGTCACAGAGACAATTGGTAGAGAAGAAATCATTCTTTGGGGTGACATTTCAGTTGTGGATTAAGACATTGAAAACCTGTATCCTCAGGTGAGAAGCTTGGAAGTAACAAAATAGAGAATGGAAGACAAACAGATTGTCATCAATAAGTTGTCAGAAAAGAATCTAGATAGTGATGCATGTGCTTTTATGTGAATGTTGTAGTTCTAAGAAATATGTCTATTCCAAAAAGAAAAATCAGTAAGCTGTCTGGAGTATGGTAAAACTTTGTGGAGAGAAGGGGCACTGCAATATCAGAATAAAACACACAAAGAAAACAGAATAAACTGCAATGTTAATAAGACATTCATCAGAGAGAACCTACTGTCTGACTAAATGAACCAATTTTCTCAAAGATAACACAAAATCCGTAAAGGATGGGATTTGAGATCTGAAATGAGATAGTTATTTACCTTCTGTTTAGGAAGCTGATTCTGGCTGTGATATGTTGACAAAGATCAGGCAGACATTTAGGGACAGTAACAGAAAACTTGAGTTACTACCGCATGTTCCTTGGGGATGTCGTTCAAATGACTGATGCCAAAGCACAGCCAGACCTTGGTAAAGTCTACCAAAGATCTGCAGCCTATTCAACATATGTGGGCCATAGCCACCTTTTAAAGGACCCTGTGAATGGTACCACAAAGATGGCCTTGCCCACCGCTCCACGAAGAGTTTCCCCCTTACATCCCCAGTGTGCAGAGGAATCCGCTCTGAGCACAGGGTGGCTTGCTGAAGTTCTTGCCCTCTCATCTTTTGAAAGGTGTGATGGGGCACAAGCAAGAAAATGGAAGGAGGGGTGAAGCATGAGGAGATTCCTGTGGTTTGGTTTAGAGGTAGGTTGACTAGCCTAGGTTGGTGGAGGAGGGAGGTCTGCAGCCCCAGAATGTTGGCAGAGACCCATCTGCTTGAAACAGGGCAAAGTGGACCTCTGATCTGGCCTGCTCTCACTGCTTTTGTGTTCCCAGATAATCATAAAATGGCCTAAGCTGGAAGGGCCCTTAGAGATCATTTTAATCCAGCCTCCCTGCTGCCAGGGACGCCTCCTCTTGACTAGATCAGACAACACATGGGGACCGAACGGGAATCAAACCCACGACCTGAGCGTTGTTAGTGCTACGCTCAACTGATTAAGCTAACTGGCCCCCTAAATAATCTGGTGTACATTTGTTTTGAGAATGGGCTTCAGCTGTCGTAACATCCTTCATGTACTTCATCTGTCTTGGTAGTGATACTACTTGAGCATGGGCATGTAGGAAAGGCAATCTGGAGTCCACACAATCTGATAAAATGGGAATACAAGTCAGTCTTTGTACAACTGATATTTGCAAAAGTAATGTCATAACCTGAGAAGATTTTTAGACCTCAAGGCACCTGCACCTGGCACGTTAGGATGAGCACACAGCTTGAGACATTTTATAGATTGGTAGTGTATGGATTGGCTACGTGTGATGCTACCATCAAGCAGTAGAGTTGTGGAAAGACCATAATACTATCACTGTTTATGGAGGAAGAATAATTAGAATTAATTGCTTTATAAAATAAAATGTGTAAGAGATTAGTTATTTATTTTGGAACAACAAAGATAGAAGGGACATATGCATACAGGATGTGCCTGGTCAGTCAAAGAGCTGATTATATTTTTTAAAAGACAGTAATAGCAGTTGTATTATGTAAACAGCTCTCAAAACATGATACAGCTGATTTCACAGATGTATGACAAATGAAATCTCTTGGTCAGTTCATTGAGGTAAAAATTCTTAACAGACAGAGAAAATCCAGAGGCTAGATTTTGAATTATGAAGCTGAAAGTGAATGAAAATGTTTCTAGTATTAAACAATTGCCAGTTTTGGGTATTTTTTTGTCTGAGTGTTTATCTTGAATTCCTCATTCCCTGTGCAGACTGAATATTGCAGCATCGAGGGCTTGAGGGTAAAATGGAATCCTTATGTACACAGAAGTGACTTCATTCTTTATTTTGAAGTTAAAATAAAAGCAATGCATTAAAAAAGGGGAAAGCAAATGGACTTATAAAAAGCTTGAATTTTTACAACAGTGGGTTATATCAATTACATAGAGACTTTTTAAAAAAAGATATAATTTGAAGGTGATAGTTTCTTTCAAAATAAAAAAAACAGATTGTAGCTGAAATCTGCGGGGAAACTAGCTGGGAAATCTATGCTGTTTAGTATTAATGGTATCAGTTGAGAATTATAATACAAACCTGAATTAAAGGGGAGGTAGGGTTCTTCTCTGTGTATTTCAAATAAATTGTTCCAATTTTGCTTTTTAAGTGCAAAGAGAATACTAACTTTAAGGACTTAGGGTATGGGAGGGTAGACAGGATTTCAGATAGATCTTGGAAAATAAAATCCTTCCTATTAGGCATTTCATATAATGCCAATGAACCTTTTATGCGGCTTATGATAGTAAGGTAATAACTCGGATTCATTTTCTGAATTTATTCTTTTCAGTCTTGGGGGTCTTCACATTTCCAGAAGTAGTTATAAGGAAGCCAGAGTACGGTTCCACCATCTACTGTGCCCTTCATCATTACTCCTTTGGTCTGAAATGCTTACAAAGTATCTGGTTAAGTCTGGCAAGTCCAGAACAGGACTGGGAAAATTGCTAACAGCAAATGAAATAAATGCCAAGGCTTCTGATGTCTGTTCCTTGTTTCTAGAAGAAAACATTTGTTTATGGGTTGAAAGACATGTCAACTCTTGAGTGTTAGCAGGACTCTCGGAAATCATCTTAATTATGTTAGTTTAACATGATGTTCTGTTTCAGAAGAAAACAACACCTTCTTGTCTTCCCTGTCTATCATTTGAGTAATCTATATTCAATATTGGGAGTCTTGACACCCAAAGTTTCCTGGTGCTTTGATTTCTCTCAAGAGTCCTCAAGGGCATGTAAATGTATCCTTTTCAGCACAACTGCAAGCACATATATTCTGTTAACTTTGCCCTCAAGTCTAAACCTCACTGGGAATCAGTGTGAATGTTTCTTGTCCATTCTTTGAGTTGCAGTTGTATGGGTGTGCTTGGAGCATGTTTACTGCAGGGGGCCATGAAAAACTGCAAGTAAATGGAGTGTTGTGGGGTTTTTTTTTAAATTTTATTCTTTTCCCTCTGCCTTTTGATCATGAAGTATCCTGATCTTGAAGTATCAGGGTTCTGGCTGAAGGTATGAGAGACTAGGCTTTACTTCCATCATGTGTTTAAAGAAACTCAACACAATGAACTCACCAGAAAACTATATTTTATTATGGGAATACCACCCGATTTTTCAATGCGTCCTCAAGACACATTCCTTGTGAAAATGATTGAACATTCATTGGGCCAAAACATGAGACAGACATAGCAAGCAAACAAGCAAATGAAGTTTTGGCTTAGGATTCCTACTTTAAACCCGACTGCTAGGCAATGGAATAAAAGCATGTCTGGTTTAAATATCTTTGAGAGAGAGATTAGATACATAGCTGCAGGAAAAGAGCTTATTTATTTCTGTCTTTCTTCTCCTACACTTTGGGCAAGGCAGGAGTTCCTCTTTGGCGATTCATCTTGGTTACTGCAGGTTAATGCTGCTTGGCTTTTGAGCTTTCTCTTTTTTTCACACAGATTCCCCATTGTCCTGGTTTGAGCTAAAACAGAACCAATTCTGTTTAGTGATTTTACTTTTCCGCTCATCTGAGAGGCTGCACTTTCTGCAGTTAGCAGCATGGTTTTGCAGACAGTATCTGCTATGAGAAGTATATAATGCCTGATGTTTACAGTTACTGCCAGGGATTGGTATGCAGAAAGGCTCTTGCTTATATTTGTGTGCCACGCTGGTGGTGCTGGGAAGTAAGAGGGGTCACAAGGAAGTAAAAGGTTGCACCCCCAGTGAGTAACAGACGGGACAGGTGACCAACAAGAGTATTCTAATCTGTACATGTTATATTCAGTATAAAGCTGAGGGATCACAGGATTAAGGTGTCTTCTTCAATGGCCAGCATCTGAGGAGGACTTCATCTGATCTTCTGCCTTTGATCCCAATCACAAGTTCCTGAATCCAGCTCCCGTGTCCAGCTCCCCTCTGCCGCTGAGCCTGGGGCTTCCCTGGTGCCACCTGCTCTTCAGCATCAGTGGGGTTTGCTATTGGAGAGGGAGTTGGGTTTGATACTGAATTTGTATGTATTTAACTCTTTCCTTTATTTCCTTGTCAGTACTATTTTATTAAAGCCGTTTTAGTTGTTTTGGTTTTTTTTTCCAATCCATAAGTCTCTGCCTCATTCCTTTTCCCTTCCTGTTTGGGGAGGGAGAGGCATTAGAGAGCATGTCAGTGTTCAGAGGCCTGCCCAGCCATAACCCTCAGCAGATTTATTGGTGTCCATCATGGGGCACAAACTGGACTCTGGTATGTTGCCCAAATAGTCTGAATTCCAGCTTGCAGACTTAATAGAGTATTGGATCTTTTCTTTGAGAGTCCCAAAGAACTGGAAAAAACCCCAGACAGCATACATCATGTCATTGTTGAATGCGATGTTATATTGTGCCCTTTTAACTTTTTTTTCAGAGTTAATTGTCTTAATGCTGCCTTACCTGCCATTCGCACTGTGCTATTGTTTACTTGTTATTCTGTTGTGGTTTATCCATTCTGGATGCAAGGTAATAGCTGCTGCTGTGCTGTGGTGCTTACTGTTGGTCTATGCTGTGATAAACTGAGCAGGAAATGAACCTGCATACCTTGGATGCCGGCTGATGAATTTTCTTATTAATTATAGTCTCAGTTTCACCTTGGGTAATTATACTGCCTGACAATCTGATTCCACCATATAATTGTGAGAACTTTGAATATGGTTATTATTCTTTTTCTTTTATTGCTATCATTGAATATATTTTTGGTTCTCTTGCATGTGTGGTGTCTGAGTGTTGACACAAATTTTGATGTTTATGCTGTTTTGGCAACATGCATTGTAGCTGCTCAGACCCCATGGAGCTTCATGACATACACTGCAGCTACTCAGACCTCCCGAGTCTTCGGGAAATGCACCATACCTTCTGAAACTGGCGCAACAAGCACTGCTGCCACTCCAGCAACAACAGTGAGCATTGCTGTTACTCAGACTTCCACAGTGACCACCCATGTACAGCAAGACTTCAAAATACTAGCAGTGATTTTAAGCTTCTCTGTTAATCTATTTTCTGTGGGATTTTCCAGGATAACATAATGGATTTGTGTCTAAGCTGTTGAGAGAACAAGTACAGAAGTACTTGTGGCATGTTTAGGCAAGTACTTCAGGGAACATACACAAGCTTTGAAAGGCTACTAATTCTCATTTTTTCTTCAGATAGATCTCTAATTAATTGCCCAAGTCTCTGCCATTAAAAATGACATGCCAGATTCTCAGCTGGTGAAAACCAATAATACAGATTTAATACAGATAGAAACTTGGCAGCCTGGATGAATATGTTAAGTATTTTCCAAAAGCAAATTTATACTGACTGAAGTGGGATTATGGTTTTTGCTATAAAATAATTTATAATAAAGATGCAAGTTGACAAGGCAGATGTTCAGCATTTTTCAATGAGTCATTTGTCAAAATTGACCTTTCTTGTGAAAATATCTACACTTATTAGTCAATTCAGCTATCAAAGTCACATAAGGAAAGAAAAATTGTGCCTGTCAATCAGTATGGTTTTGCTGTAGCAAGGACTTCAGACCTCTGAGAGTCACTTTGGGTGCCACATTGTGGTTGGAAATGCACATAGGACTAAAGAGGACATGGATCAACTCTACTGGTTCAGTGTTTTTATAACATAAGTGATGGATTTGTTTCCTGCATGCTCCAAGTAAGACACTCAAGTCTTGAAAACAACACCACCTCCTGCCTCTTCCCCCTCAAAATAAACCAAACCAAGACCCTACATTGTGTCTTTTGCCCGAGAAGGAAGCCTTTATGGAGAAATCCCTACAGCGGGCATCCAAGTCTATTTGGCCATGAAATGATACTTGACGACAGCATTTGCACAGGACCATGAAGCAGCTGTGACAGCTGATCCAGAGAAAGAAACCTCTGGTGCTCAAGGCTCTAGCTCCCTTTTTCCTGCAACAACATTGTAATGAAAAAGGCTTTATTCAATTTGTTGTGTGTAGTAAACTAGGTTTTGCCCTACAGATTAGGATCTGGATTTTGAAAAATCTATAATTTGTGATTTGGACTGTGTGATTGGACATTGTCATCTCTTTCAGAAGTAACTGCTGAGCGTATGAACTTGAAATGGTGGTAATAGTATTTTGACAACATGAACTGAAAGCAAAAAAATGAAGCAGAGTTTATGTTACATAAAATTATCTCCAAATGCCAGGTTATCTAAATTCCGTTATCAGCAAGGCTGTAGCAATCATTTAAAAACCTCTATCATATAACAGCCAAGGATCAAGACTGCAAATTATAAAGCTAAGTGAATACTGGCAATACAGAAAAAATAAAATAGAGAAATACTATCACTAATGAAACAACCTCTATGAAGCTTTAACAGGAAAGACACAGCTTAAATGAAATCATCTAAAGAGCAAAAGTGTTGGACTTGCAAATCTTTGTGCACATTTAAACTTGTACCCTTCATACACAGTGGTTCTGCATTGATTCTTTATTGTGAATATAATTAAATACTTTGTTATGCAGAAGGTATTGCACTCACCCTGAGATAAATCTAGAGGTAACTAAATCACCTGGATTTTAGTGATTTCTTACAGTGCAAACAAGCAAGGGGAAGTGCCAGTTGGTGTATATATGTGTACACATATATATATATCTGTAAGTCTAATAAATTCACCCGAAATCAAATGACTGTGAATATGACTGGCAAAAAAGGACATCAAGAATGAGAGTAAAAAGGGGAAATTGTTTAAGAAAAGGTTATATATCTGACATCTCTACAGCTACAATGAAAAGGAGGACAGCTGTGTTTAAATGCCTATGCTTGTTTCAGGGACCAATAATGACTGCAATTAGAAACAAAGAAAATCCTAGAGGGTTTTAAGGTAAGATGAAATAAGGTAGGAACTGTTATAAGTGAGAAGATTCATAAGGAAAAAAACCTAAAAGATATCAGGGAAAAATCCATAGCTGATATTGTGCAAAGGATAATATAAGTCAGTTTTTATAGTGTATTAGATACAAAATAATAGGTGGAGATGGTAAAATTGTTAATAGTGATGTAGGAAATGTGCTGAATAAATACTTCTCTTTTTACTTGGAAGAATGCAGATGATACACTCATGTAAAGCAGTTTCTGATCCATTAGTAACTTGAAAGGACAAAACAAACTACAGCCCAACCTTTTACAATCTACGGGTCCCAATAATTTTCAGTCAAGCCTTGAAATAGTGTGGCAGGTACATCTGTGCCCTACTGGTGGTAATTAATAATGCTAAAACTATCTATAGTGTAGGATGCCAAAAGAATGGGACTACTGTGCTATTCTCAAAGAAGGTGAGTAGAAAACTGGGCTGTCTAGCCTGATAGTACTAACAGGCGACATAAGAAAAAAGTGACACAACATTGGATTTTAAAATGTGAGAATGAAAGAATGCTTATGTAGTCAGTAAGAAGGGATATGACTTTATGGAAATCGGGACCTATGAAGCACATCTGATTCTATGTTTTACACATTTGTGCGCGATGTTGATAAAATTAGCTCTAGATACTCTGAGGTTTCTGTTGTGCATTTGACACTGCTGGGTAACTGTTTAAGAATAAGATGATATACCTTAAAGGAAAAACTAGAAGGAGATTGAGACAGTGCTGATGTGACCTGACACAGGGAAGGTAGTGAAGAGTCAGCATTGCATTGTTGAGTTTGTAGTGGGGTTTAATGATACAAAATCAGGGACAATCTGGAGGAAAATATTAAGCCATTTTAATGAAAATTTGAAGGCAAAAAAGTACTTGACAGTACTGCCAAGAGCAGGATCAGTATTGAGCTGGTTGTATCCAAATACAAACCTGTATTCATAGGGCCTTCCTTTCTTTTTTTTTTTTCCCTTATCTGTGGAATGAAGAACTACTAAATAGCAACTCTAGAAGCATTAGGGTGATCTACAAGCTTTTTAACATGAGCTCCATCCATGGTGTCATGACTCAAAAGCATAAAAGGGAATAGAAACCAGGGGAAACATTACAATTAAAATACCACAGAATCACAGAATTGTTGAGACTGGAAAAGACTTCTGAGATCATCACGTTCAGCCTATGTCCCAACACCACCAGCACACTGGCCAGACCAGGGCACTAAGTGCCATATCCAGCCTTTCCTTAAACACCCCCAGGGACGGTGACTCCACCACTTCTCTGGGCAGTGCATTCCAATGCCCGATCACTCTCTCCATGAGGAAGAGCTTCCTGAGATCCAATCTAAACCTTCCCTGTTGAATTTTCAGGCCATGCCCTCTCCTCCTGTCACTGGTTGCCCAGGAGAAGAGCCCAACCCTCACCTGACTACAACCTCCCTTCAGGCAGTTGTAGAGAGTGATGAGGTCCCCCCTGAGTCTCCTCTTCTCCAGGCTAAACACCCCCAGCTCCCTCAGCCTTTCCTCACAGGACTTTCCCTCCAGTCCCTTCCCCAGCCTCGTTGCTCTCCTCTGGACCCGCTCCAGCACCTCAGTGTCTCTCTTGCAGTGAGTGGCCCAAAACTGCACACAGGGCTCGAGGGGAGGCCTCACCAGTGCTGAGCACAGCTATTATGCTGTCACTTTAAAAAGAATATTGAAAAACTGGAAAAAATACAAAGAAAAGTGCTAAGTAAATCAAGAGCTACAAAAGATACCTTAAAGAGCAAAATGAAGATGAAAAGAAGCTGCAAGAACTCCTTTACAGAGGGACAAAAGAGTATCAAAAGCTGAAAGAGAAAGCAAAGCAACACATAGCAAAAACAAGGCTGAAAGATGAGCAAGAGTACAAATAAAAATTGGAAAAATATTTTAATAGTGATATCAGTTCAACCCTGGAACAAGATTGATAGGTTATATATTTTGATGTGCCAACAGAACAAGATGTTATGTCTTTCCTGAAAAGATATCTCACCCAAACAAGACTCAGGCTGACTGCTGATTTAACTAGCTGGATTGAATGGCTTCCATCTCTTAAGAAGTCACCGCAGAGGTTTATTCCAGTTTCCAACTGCCGAATGTACCAATAAGTTACTTGTTTTTATAAGGATTTTTAAATGCTGTAGGCATCAGTTTTCAAGCATTACTGTGGAGGCAAAAATGACCTTTAAATTCAAGATATTGAACCTCAACTTAAAAATATTTATATAATACTTAAGCAACAGAAGAAATACTGGAAAAAAATTTGGAAGAAGATTCAAAAAACTAATGGAATAAAAATCAGAGAAAATGCAATAAAAATTCAGTACAAGATCACATCTGAAGTATGAAAAAAAAGGTGCAATGTGCTGGAAGAATAAAATCACAGAGTGTGATAGGCCCCAAGCCTACTTTATCGCTAAGAACATCCCCGTGAAAAAACTAATGTGCTGTGTAATGGCCATAACTGTATTAAGAGCTGCGAGGAGAGCTAAAAATATCACTTCTCTTTGAATTGCTCTGTAGCATGGGAGATGTCACCTTGAAGGTGGGAAGAAAACAGCTATTTACTTTCTAGAAGAGCAGGAAATAAGTCTTTGCAGCAGCTGTGCATAGTGGGCATTTCCCAATTAAGCCCGATGTATTTAAGATATAAGGGCTTTCAATAGTTTTGCTGCCAACAATTCCTAATGGCCTTATTCACTTTTAAATTTAATGGTTTGCCAAACCGAGTATCTGTTCTCAAGTGGTTAGTGCTTGTAACTAACAGTGATTACAGTACGGGATCAGGCTCAAGAGCGGCAGTGGAAAAGCAATACAATTCTGTATGTAACAATCTCTTCTTGCCCTACCATATGTATCAACAGCCCTCAGAAGGGTTTGTCTTCCTTCATATGTATGCCTTCCTGTCTCTCAGAAAATCACTGCTGGGTACCACTTATGCACAGCTAGGGCTCAGATGGGGATAAATGATAGGGAATTAGCCATTGCTAACTGGATATGGCACTGGAAATAGTTAGAAAGGAAAAGATGCACTGGGGGACCCTCCCCCCCCGGGAAGTTTCTTCCTCTTCTGGGAGTTTGCAGAAATGCCTCTAAGCATAAAGGAAAGTGGAAAAAAGCATCACTTGTATAATTACCAATTCACTTTGATCCGCACTAAATAGTTTCCTTTTTTACAGTCTCAGTATCTTGTATTTGTCTATTTTCTGGCATTTCAGAATAACAAGACTTTCTCCTCATTTGATTTCTGAAGTGATGGGTAATGAGTCTGACAGTGACACTGAAGCTAAAATACATTTGCAATATATATAAATTTGGCTAGCTCTGCTTGAATTAAGTTTTAATAAAATGTAAATTTAGAAATAGTTTCCCTTTGGATATTATCAGCAGTTGGAATAAGATAATTAAATTAAATGACCATGTTCTCCCTTAAGGAAGCTGCAGTTTCCTTTCAATCAGTCTCTTAAATACCATGACTTTATAACAAAGCAATTATTACAATATCTAGAAATAGATTTATTTCTAGATAGCATTTTAAATAAAATATTTCAAGTCTCTATTAAACTAATAGCAAAGTGATATTCCTGAAGAACTTGAACTTAAGAAAGCATATTTCTGCTGTGGTTGTATCTGCTTTAGCAGCTGGAGGTTTTACTTGGAGAAATCTTCATGTTAGGAGCCATTTGCTCAAGGTGAAGTTTTCTTGCTCAGATACATAGGAGGTTTACTCATTTCCTGAAGGCTTACATTACTTACTTACTTCAAAAGTCTAATAAGCTAATGACCTTGCCATAAGCTTCCTCACTGAAAACTGACATTTATATTTGTATGGTTAAATAAAACATGTAATGAGGGAAAACTCAAAAAAGATCTGATTATAATTCAAAGAAACATATCATAGATTTTATCATCTTTACCGACAATCAGAACCCATGTGTAATTATGATGTCAACTACAATCTCTGTTAATTTGATCTCCTTTTGCATTAGACTAGATGATTCGGAACTATTGTAACAAAATGAAATAACAGTGCTACATATTTCAGAAATGTAACTGTACTTGCTTATGTTATCCAACCATGATGTTGACTGTTAAAACCATCAGGGAATTCCTCAGCAGTATATGAGTGTCTGAAGTAGATTGTAGGCAATAATAACATAACACTGAAGTGGTGTGGCATCCTTAGGCACCAACGGAAACATCTGCTCCTTTCAGTTAACTTCACTTTTTAAGATCCTATTTTTTTGTACTGTGTTTTTTTAAAAAAAAATATTGATAGGCTTCCAAGTAGGGCATATTAAACGTACAGGGTAAAAAGGTTTTGAAGCATGTTCCATTCAGCTTGTTTGTTTTTAAACTAGCATGTGCCATGCAAACAGATAGTGAGAGGGTTTATGGCACAGAGAGGGGATTAGGTGAGCAGAGGGTACTGAACCCAAGAAAATGGGCAGCCTTCTCTGATCAGTCTCTATCAAACAATGAAGGATAGTAAGATAAAATGTTTTAGCTCTGTCCCTCACTGTGGATCGTACTCAAGACATTTTGAAAGGTTCTGTCGAGTTTTCAAGAAATTTGTGTTTTCTCTTGGGATTTTTATTGTACAGGGTATTGTACTGTGTAAGTACAATGTTGTTATCACTAGGAATAGGTCTCACTCTGTATTGACTTTGCAAGGCTTCAGGGGTGAGGTTTGTCAGACTTACTTTTTCTAAACTTTCCTTGTCCCATTTTGAGTTTTAGGATTTTTTTTGGTTTAACTGGAGCAGCACTTTGTCTAATGGTCCAGTGGTTGTGTCTGGTCTGTTTTAGTTCTGACTATTTTGTGGAATAATTATATCGGTAGCAGTCATGATTACTTATGTTCTCCCAACCTAGGGAGAGAGTGTAGAGGAACAGGAGAATGAGATAGCAGCAGAGGCCCTGAAAGTGGGGACGTGGGGTGCACTGTACGGTGCCAGTGTACAGGAATGAGATTGTAAGATGGAGACTGGCTGATGCCAGGGGTCTATAAATAACTCATCAGGAGACAGTTAAAGAAAAGCCGAACTGGGAGCTAGGGAGAATGGCTTTTAGGGTAACAAAGATAAAAACCTACAAGTATCTAACAAATATGTAATGTGTGATGTACAGTAACTTTGTAAGTAGGGTCAGAGAAGAAAGAACAGATGTAGATTATGTTAGCAGATGTGGAAAAAAACAGGTTCATTCTAGAGTGAGAAGGAAGAAACCATAAACAGCATACTCCTTCCAGAAGTATGTATCATTAGAGAGTCAGTGTACACCAATTTTAATTGTATTATTGTAATCTTCTAAAACTTGTAGAGGTGGCACTTCAGGACATGGTTTTGGTCATGGTAGTGTTGCATTGACAGTTGGATTTGATAATCTTAGATGTCTTTTCCACCCTTAATGATTGTATGATTGATTATTAAGACATTTTTTGTAAAAGCAATCTTTTTATGTAATTTGATCTGAACTTACTATTTTTTTTATCAGACAGTTAAGATTTCTATAATTTCAACAATAAATTCTTGGCATTATATTTAAGGTGTGTTTCCTTTTCACTCATTACAAGATTTAGAGAATAATGGTATGTGTGCATGGCACGATGTAAAGATCTTTTAGTAGCACAACAAATTTGATATATCCACATAAAAATTTTTTAAGTGTAATGCCACATCAAAGTCTAATATGTTTAAGTACAATGCTGGTGCTAGCATTAAGCTCTGGCATGTATCTGTGCTGTACTCCAGTGCATGGGATAGCTAAATCTATTATCTTCAGTATTAGTCTCGCATGCTTGGAGAAAAGCAAAGAACTGCAGGAAACAAGCTGAAAATATGACCTCGTGGGATTAGGACTACAAAAAGCCATATACACATTGTATCGCATCCCTGAAATTTTCTATATAGATTGTTGTACTTTTATCTGATATTGCCACCTAAAATGTAGCTCTCTCTGAGAGCCCGTGAGAGAGGAGGGTAGTAGCATAGTTCTCACTTTTTTACATTGGTCTGATTTTTTTTTGACTCTTATCTGAGATTGCCAATAGTGGCTGACTACTGTGGTGGTAGACTTGGTAATGGAAACCCAAGTATCTCAGCATTTCATGTAGACTTACAAATATCAAGGACAGATATATAAAATGACAGACAGAGAAATATAAAACTGTAGGGCTTTAAATTAGCATGGCATCTTGTGAAACAGTTCAGAAGAAAAGTTTTAAGTCTTAGTCCATTGTGGTAGGGCATTTAACTCCAAATAAAAGCACCTTTAAAATGTGATTACTTTTTCTTTTTAACTCTTCTTTCATTCATACACTGTCACTAACAGCCAGTGTCAAGAAACACGGGAGTTTGAATGCGTGACAAGTGGCAGTACAGGAGAGCTGGAACTAAGGGACTGTGGTTTCATGTGGGTTTGTGTCTTATAGCTGAGTCCTACCCCTGCCTGCAGGTTTTCTTGTGAAAGGAACCTAGTGATGAACAAGATCCTCAATAAGGGATAATAAGCTTTTTTTTTTCTACACAAGCCACTTATTTTTAACAAATTTGCATAGACTTTGTCTGTAACATGGTGATCACATAGCCCTCTCCCATTCTCATGTTTGCCTGAAATCAGTCAGTGGACTAAAAAGTTTCTGCAGTGTAACACAAAGCCACATACACACTTAGATGTGAAGATACTATCTTCATGAAAGCCTGGTTTCCCTAAGAAACTCATTCTTCCTTTGGACTAAAATTAGATTGAACTTGCTTTGAGAGACATTAGTATAAAAGTTTTAGTAATTTCCTGCACTTGGTTTAGTAGTGAAAAGTTTATTTCTGCAGCAAATACGGCATACGTTTAGGGAGGAAAGCAGCTCAAAGATCACATCCCAAGTGCATCAAGTGTTATTAAGAGCAATATATATTTTCAAGCAGTGATATCCAGTCTTTTGTTTGCAGTAGGATATGTAAATCAGTAAGCGATGTAGTACTCTGATGCGAGTAGTTGTGCAGGTACTAATAGTGTATGAGAGTGCATGCACATATCCACATCAAAAAGGTAGCACAGAGAAAGCTACATGAGTTTCTGTGGTGAACCGTAGTTTGACCACTCGTCTCTAAACTTCTTTTATTGATGGTTGATTTAAACCTTCTGTATCTTTACTAAGATTTTCTCTCAAGGTTTCATGTCTTGCCCATTACCCTTCTTATTTTATTTTTATTGGTATATATCATATCTCTACTATCTGTGCAGATTCTTTACTTGCAGGTGACAAGTCTTTTATTTGTATTACATCCTTCAGGGGACGAAGAACTTGACTTTTTTATTGCTGTCTCTCTAACTATAATATTTTCCTTTTTCCACAAGTTTGTTCAAAGTCAGAAACCTCCTACAGTTCAAGTATATGCCAATACATGTCCAGAGTGTTAATATTCCTGTTCATATTGGAGCATTATGCAATTTTCAGATGTAATTTCGGTTTCATAATTAGAATTTTCATTCATAAGAAAGGCCTTTAGCTGTCATGGTTGAGTGGATAACCTTCAGAGGTGGGCTGAACTGCAGAGTGGCTGTGCCTAGATCTGAAAAGAGAATGCAAAAGATATATATAGATATAGTATTTCTCTTACGTTATGAGGGTTGAGGAAAAGGAAAAAAATGTGAGAAGGAAATTCTTAAAGAATCTTCATCATTTTCTTTCTCCTGAAACTCAGCAGGTATCTTTTCAGAGCTGAAGCTGTGGAAGGAATGCATGATTTTTTTTTAAATATGTGTCTACATTCCTGATTACTGCACAGGCCTGTAAGAACTCCTGTGGTAAAGCCAGATGGGTTTATCACTGATAGTTCTGCTACAAGTTCTTTTTAACTGGACTATAAGCAGTTAACTCTTGAAGAAATGCTGTCAGCTGTGGTTAAGTTTTAAAAGCTGCATATATTCAAGAATATATTTATTGCATGAATTGATGTCTCCGCCAGTGACTTGTAGTTTACGCCTAGCAGTATCCTGTAGTATAAATTCATAGAAACTAAGCAAAAATGGTCTGCAATACTGCATAGGCACTTTGAATCTTTTAAAGTACTACCCATAATGAGCTGAAATCTTGATTGGTTTGTGTTCTGCTTTGTGACTGCTTTTAGTTGAGTCTTTGTGATAATGTTCTATCTCTAGTCTCATCATTACCATGTACTCTGTGCAATAAATTGCAAGAACAATTTATCAGTCCATAAACTAAAACAATTAAAAATTAATTAATTTCTTCTGCTCCTCAGTATTTTCTCGACAGTATTGGCATTAATTTTACACAGCTTTTAAATTACACAAGAGCCAGGCTTAAATTTACAATGTATACAAAAGTAAGGAGTGATTGTCACATCCCTTCAATATCTGTTACACAATTTAATCAAACTTGGAAGTAGTTTTGTGCCAGGGTCCTGAACTTCCTCCTTCCAAACAAATCAGACTTTCTGGAAACATCATTTGGTTTAAGTGCCCTGAATGCACTTTCGCCTGATGTTCAAGCTGGTGTCTTCCATTCAGCCTCTGGCTGTACAAACTTCTAAGCACAATCTGTAATGTTTAGAAACTCCCTGCCTACATCGGAGTAGAGTCTACGGGCCCTGATTTAGATGAGGGGCCCACGATGCAGGTGCTGTGTGCACACAACTGCTGCTTCTAGAAATTCGCAATCCAAAACCAAGTGCTTGGCCTGCTGGCTTGCCCACTGCACTTGTGCTGCATACAAAAACAGGTGGGAAAAAATGAAATTATTATTCCTGTTAATAGTGACAGGACTCAAACACAGAAAATTTCACTCTGTTTCAACAGAGTGCTAAGTTAGGCACGCACTTACTTTTAAGTAAGCACTTGATCTAATTCCTGATTTGTAAGCTCATACAAGTATGTTCTCAAAATTGAAATGAATGAAGTAATTCACAAGCTTTAACGCTTTTCAGTATTCTCTGCTTTTTAGTAATAAACCTTTCTATATACACCCAAAGTAAATCATGAGCTTAAAGTATACTTAAAACTGCACAGTGAAGCTGGGACCTGAATGGTTTATTCATGAGCTGCACATGAGCCATGAACTGAATTTAATTTCTACGATAGCTAATTTAGCCTTTACCATAAAAACCTCTCTAACAACGAAAAACTACATATATGAGTTAAATTTATGTGCGAAAATTCTCTTATTTTATATTGAAAAGTAATATTGCAAGAAAATCAATCACACAAAATGATCCTAGAGAGACTGAAATCACAATCTAAAGTATATCTGTCATTCAAGATCTTCTGAGGCACAGAAATTTTTTTCATTTAATATGGAGGCTTCATATTTACTATTTTACCTTTGTTTATGAATCCAGCTATGAACTTTAGTATATGAAACCATTTTCTCTGCTATGGAGTAGCTCGCATGTTAGTGGGTTAATAAGTGTATCTCTTTCAGGTGTTTTCATGTCTCTGGTGTCTCTTTGGTGGGTATTAAGATTTTTACACATCCTCTTCATTCCATTTCTCAACACAGGCGCAACATTATGTGTCCTCCAGCCCTCTGGTACTCCTTGCCCTTAGTGTGCTATTAAATCTGGCCGAAAGTTTTCCCATTTCTCTGCCTGCCTTCTGCAGAACTCTAAAATGTAATCCCTCTGAGCCTGGAGCTCTCACTGCTTTGTATAGCTCTAATTGCCTAATTACCTGTTCAGTGCACAATGGGGAAGAATTTTAACGTTTTCCTTCCTTCATTTGGATATTGGTTTCTGTCTGGTTTTACTCTTTTTTTTCTTTTTCAGTCCTGTTAACCTTCTCAGTCTCCAACACCAGAATATCCCATTCCTTCCGTTTCTCCGTTTGCTTTTCATAACTGTGTAAATTTAAGATTTTTTTTTTACTGTATATCTTCATTCATCCTGTTATCTTTATTTTATTAGCTGCTTTGCTGCAAGCAGCCTTACTAATTTTCTACACTCTAACACTTTTCTATACATTAATCATTATTTTCTTTCCCTGGGCCTTTAGGTGTTCAATAAAGAATATATTTTTCTTTGAACACTGAGTTTTATAACATGTATTTTTACTAAGTAGTGTTACTATGCATGCATCATTTGTCTTTACTAAGTGTATCTTGTACCTATCAAGTTGGCTAAAGGAAGTTTTATTTTTATTCTATTTTTACTTTGATTACAAGCACAGTAATATTACCTCCTTTCACAAATTCTCTTTTACCTTTATGTCTTCAAACATATCCTCTGTGTTACTTCATACCAAGAAAACCACTGTGGTGTTATTTATTTGCAGAGTTGAATGTGAACGCTACTTGGTATTATATGTGTTCATTTACCCATTCTCCCAATCTCATTACCACACTTAATGTACTCCAGGCTTTACCTCGGTAATAAAAATCTCCCTTTTCTTATTAGTACTTTGGCCTTTTTATACTTTTCTTTTATTTGCTCAGTTAGTTTATAGTCTACTTGCCCTTTCTCTGTTGAGGAATTATAATAGGTTCCTGTAACTACAGTAGTTTGCACTTTGAGACATCTACAATCTCAGTCCATAAAGAATTAAACCGATGTTTCACCTGATCCTAATAACCAGTAATGATGAGTAGATATAATAAAGATACATACAGCTAGCAAAATGTATGTCTTCTACTGTTTGCATCACACCTTTGTGCCAGATAATACTTAGTGATATGAATGCTATAGTAACCTTAAATAAACTTGCTTCACAATTAATTGAAACCTGAAAACTCCGATACTGCAATGCATTCTGATGCCAAGGAGATAGGTGCTGACCTACTCCCCATGGTTCTTTGGAAGATGCTATTCTAATCACTCTAAAAGGAGTAGAAGAGAATTTGTATTTAGTTTAGTGCAGAGACCCATCTAATGAGGAAAAGAAAAACTCTAAAGAAGCAGTCTTGTGTCAGAAAGACTGTGATATTTCAAAGAGCATTAAAGATGTGTGTAGATACTCAGTATTGCTCTTTGGTATTACACAGCTGAAGTTTGAGATCACTGTATCAGTCTCTCATGTGAGCACTGTTATTAATTCCAATACATGTTCAGTAATGCTCCTGAAAAACTACTTTGTTTCATATTTCTGCTGAATTTATTTTGTACTATCTCTGGGAGATGTATTCCATCGAGTTTTTGTGTTAACTTTGCTGCAAAAAACGTTCTGCTATAGGATTTACCGATTTCTAGATTGTAAGACTTTCTGCAGTATTATTTCAAAGCCCTTTGTGCTGAAAATTCAAAATATTGAATTTTAACAGCATTTCTTTTATACGGGTGAAGTTGTCATGAAATGTGAAACAAGTACAATAAGAAACAATGTTTAATAGGAGCACTTGTAACATTCTTTTCTGTGAAAAACAAATTAAGAAAAATATTCGTGTTTGAAATATTTTTACTAGGCTGATTTTTCTCAAAATGCAGGATATGCAGAGACGTTTTCCAACTCTCTGTAGTAATATACCTTCGACAATGGTTAGTTGTTTATTTTCTCTCTCCAGCATTATTTCTTAGACTAACCAGTTATAGGAATCATCACTTGGCGCTTTCCAAATGGAGCATAAAGCTCTGTCACTTTAGAGACAAACATTCAGTATTTTGCCTCTGAAACAATCCTGTTTCCATTTCACTCCTTTCAAAGTATACATATGTTCATTGCTGATGCTCTTTGGTGTGGATCCCACATCTTTTACTTATATCTCCAATATATTCCTAGCAGCAGTATTTCCCTCCTCCCTCTCTGTTTCTCTCCCTTTTTTTATAAAAAAAAGGAAAGGATAGTCTTTCTATGCTGACAATTCTGTTTTTAACATCCTGTGAAAAATAGTATTTATCTTCAGCACATCAGTATTGTGCCATGGTTTGACATCTCACTGCCTGATTTAAAGATACTTGAATATTTTATTTTCTATGCAGTCTCAGCCCAGTGTATCCTATTTTACTCTTAATAAAAACAAAGGTTGTTTACTGTATTTTTTTAATTCCTATTTTCATTTGAGCATACTTGCTACTCTTTAAACATTAGGATCATTGGTTCTATTACTTTGTAGATTTTATGTGCCCTTCGTGGAAGTGAACTAAAACCACCTCTTACAATGTTAACTGCTATTTGCAAGGTGTGCTTTTTGGTGTCAGTTGAGTTCATTATGGTAGAACTAACCTTGCCTGCTAAAATGTTTTCTGATGTAGCAGACCGTGCACCGTGCAGATGGTGGAATGAGGGAGACAGATAGTATTCTCAAGAGACGCTAGAGTATGTCCATAAAGTGCGATTCACTGCTGTGAAAAAATCCCGGAGCTGAATGAGATGGTTTTGGAGCTGGAAGCATAATGTCATGTGTAAGGTAATTGAGGACCCAGGCTTGGCACTACTGGATATCATGCGGATATATTAGTACTCTTGGCACTAATTCAGTCATCTCTAACAACAGCACTGCTATGAAACATCTGTTCTTAATTTCCTATCCATCTCTAATCTGTGGGATTAATGCTCTGTGCTTGAAGAACTATCCTGCAGGCTGTGTTCCGTATACTTGGGAGGGTAATCTGGATTTGTGCAAGTGGGCGTGTGGTTTAGGAGAGTTTAAATGATAGTTAGGGGAAACATTTTCCTCCATGAAAAACTGCCAGCTAGAGCTGATGTGTCCCTGTCCCACTGCAGCCCCTTCTTACAGCTGCTGGACAAGCCAAAACCCAGACCTTTGCCTGAAGGAAGCTTTTTCTGAGTCAGTGGGACTTGGCTGCCCAACTAAGGCTGAGGTTCAAAATTTCCTTCCAACTGTCAGTTGTGCAGATTTAACCCTAGTGGTTCAGACAAAAATTTTTTCTTTGCTTTTACCCAATCATCTTTACTAAATTCCTGGAGTTGAAGGGCACCTGATAACACTATTGTGTGGAATGGGTCAATGTAGTGATTGCAAACGCATTACCTTAGTAATTCTCTACTTCTTGTTTCCACAAATTGAGGAAGCAGTTGCATTATCTCTGAGTGTAAATAATTATCAGTGGAGCATTTACCAGATAATTTGTGTCAATACATTTTAGCCTGAAGCTCTGCGGAAAACGTATTGCTCCTCTTTTTTCATACAGTGTGTAATCAATCAACTAAGCTAATGCGGTTGATTTGCATTCTAGTATTTTTGAAACAATGGGGTAATCATTAGTATAAGCATCTAATGGTAGTACACATTTTGATTATATTTGGTAATATTTTGACTAAAATTTATTTTCAGTATACATGGACAAGATTTTGATACCAGAAATCAAGTGAGGTAACCGTTCTTGTCAATCTACTGTTAATGAATCACTGCATCTATACTTTCTGAAGTCAATGGAGTGTCTTCATTGTACTCTAGAGGAGGGTCTATCATACAAGCCCTTTCTTCAGCTGCTTTCTTTGAGATCAGCCATCTGCTTCAGACTGAAGATGTCAGAAACAATTACTATGCTGCAGCAAAGTGTTTTCTTAAGTACTCCAGATTTATTTTTGTTACGGCTAATCATAAAAAGAAATGTGCACAAGCTAAATCAAATAGAGAGGCAATAAGTATTTTGAATTGTTAGATAATATTTTGAAGTTGACATTCACGTTGTGTTTGTGGGTACCCAGATGTTGTAAACCATTACAATTTATACACACACAAACTGCACAAGATATAAAAGCATAAAAATATTTTTCTTTCATGGGTCTACTGACGTAAGAAAAATACTTCAGATTCACTATAATAGCTTATAAAGCAAGGGACTGTAATTTAGTTTATGCTCTGTCTTACACTTTATTCAGTATATGAAGAAATATGTGTTCTCAAGTCATAGGTAAGAAAGAGAACTGGCATATCTTAACAGATCCTTGCCTTCAGATTCAGTGCCATGGATACTGCCATTTGTAGTATTGCCCTTGGGCTCAGTTGCTGACCAAAAGGGCCAAGGCCGGCATCTTCTGGACACTGTTTTGTCCTAAACGGAGTGTTTAGTAGTCTGTATGACAGGCGTAGGTACACCACGAACCAAATGGAGAATAGTGCTGTTATTTTAGTTTTTAATACTTTTATCCTCATCATATGTTTTCATGTTTTAGAATATGAAACAGATATGTAGTATGAATATTAGTGCCTGAAGTTTCAGGTGTTCGTTCCATTCAAAGTAACAAATTATAATGATAGTTTTTAAATATCTAACTGTGTTCTTTGATTAGGTAGGATAACTGCTGTTGACCAGTAGCTGTGTAACAATAGCTGAACAATAGCTGTGTTCTCACTGGCGACATGTTGTGCTAACTTTGTTTTTCCATTCTAGCACTTCATTACCTTGTTCAAACCCCCTGCTGTTGGCAGGGACACCTTCCGCTAGATCAAGTTGCTCAAAGCCCCATCCAGCGTGGCCTTGAACACTTCTAGAAGCATCCACAGCTTCTCTCAACAACCCGTTCCAGTGTCTCACCACCCTCACAGTAAAGAATTGCTTTGTAGTATCTAGTCTAAATCTACCCTCTTTCAGTTTGAAACTACTACCACTTGTGCTGTCACTATACTCTCTGATAAAGAGTCCCTTCATTCCCATCTTTCCTCTAGGCCCCCTTTAAGTACAGTAAGGCTGCTGTAAATTCTGCCTGGAGCCTTCTATTCTCTATGCTGAACAACCTAAATTTTCCCAGCCCGTCCTCACAGGGCAGGTGCTCCAGCCCTATAATCATCTTCACAGTCCTCCTCTGGACCTGCTCCAACAGGTCCATGTTTTTCTTATGCTGGGAGCCCCAGAGCTGAACATAGTACTCCTGGTGAAGTCTCATGAAAGCAGAGTAGAGGAGGAGAATCGCCTCCCTTGACCTGCTGACCACACTTCTCTTTATGTAGCCCAGAATGCAATAGGCTTTCTGGGCTGTGACTGCATGTTACTGGCTTATACTCAATTTTTCATCCAGCTATATCCCCAAGTCCTTCTTTGTAGGGCTGCTCTCAATCCGCTCATTGCCCAGTTTTTGTTTGTGCTTGAGATTTCCCTCACCCAGGTGCAGGACCTCACACTTGGTGTTGCTGAACTTCTTGAGGTTTTTGTGGGCCCATCTTTCAAACATGCCAAGGTCCCTCTGGATGGCATCCCTTCGCTCCAGCGTATCAACTGCTTCGCAGAGCTTGGTGTCATCAGCAAACTTGCTAAGGGTGCACTGAACCCCACTGTCCATGTTGCCAACGAAGATGTTAGACAGCACCAGTTCCAATACTGACCCCTGAGGAACACCACTTGTCACTGGTCTCCACTTGGACATTGAGCCATTGACTGCAAATCTTTGAGTGTGACCATCCAGCTAATTCATGATTCACTGAATGGTCCATCCATCAAATCCATGTCTCTCCAATTTAGAGACAAGAATGTTATGTGGGGCAGTGTTGAATGCTTTGCCTGAGTCCAGAAAGATGGTGCCAGTTGCTCTTCCTTTATCTACTGACTCTGTAACCCCATTGTAGAAGGCCACCAAATTTTTCAAGCATGATTTGCCTGTTGGCTGTCACTGTTTTCCATGTGCCTTAGCATAGTTTCCAGGAGGATCTGCTGTATGATCTTACCGGGCGCAGTGGTGAGACTGACTGGCTTGAAGTTCCCCAGGTTTTAAATTTTCCAGTCAGTGGGAACTTCACTAGACTGCCATGACTTCTCAAATACGAAGGATAGTGGCCTAGTAACTTCATCAAGTCCCATGGACTTGTGCACCTTCAGGTTTCTTGGACTTCGGCATTGGTCAGACTTACATTCAGTACATGTAAGAAACTGCAAAGCTGAGCTCCTTTGTGTGACTCATAGAATAATGCACAATTTTCTAACAATGTTTAATTCTTTAGCTGTTAGTATTCATTGAAATGGTTGGACACAATTCTCTACATCACCAAAATTCTGTTTGGCAGAGTATCAATTCCTGTCCTTTCCAGAGATTTGCCTATCCTCCCTCCTTCTCCTTCCTTCTCCTTCCATCTCTGAGTTGACACCTAAAAACAGTGTTAGCTTCTGATAGGATAAATGGTCATAGAATTTTTGAAAGCCAGTCTTATTTTCAGCATGGTTCCTTTATAAATAGCAATATTTTTTCCTTTTTTTTTTAATATGTCCTCAAGTAAATCATCAAGGTCTATTAGAAGTAGATGACTAGCTGAGAGGTGGAAATATCAATCTGATCAGTAGTCAGTGGTTCTCAAATATTTTAATTTTAAGCAAGGTTTCTGCATCTCTTTGGTCAAGTTCCAGATCTGCTTCAGTAAATTTAGAAAAATTCAGTTATATCCTTGCTCATATTTCTCAGAAACATTTTGGACCTCTCTGCTCAAGTAGTACATACTGAACTGTAAGATTAATTGTCTTTTTCTTACTGTCTTTATTCACGTCTTCAATCATTTGGTCTTCCTAAGATGTCTAGAGATCCATTCTCAGTCTCCATTTTTAAGATGGATGTGGTTATCTGGGAAATGCATCATTTATACATTTAGGAGACAGTTAAATAGTGTGCATGGTTCAAGCCTATATGAACAAAAGTCCAGGGAGTCATAGTGTGGTTGAAATTCAGGTGTAGCATCCTGTCCCTTTCCCTTGATGCCCATATTAATTCCTGAACAACTTCCATCATGACAATGTAAGCATTTCAAAATGCTGTTAGGTTTCCATTATTGCTATCTCTAAGGAAAGTAAGGCACACTTTGAGTCCATGTGTGTTTCATGAAAATGAGTAATTACAAAAGACTGTATCAAAATGACCTTGGCAGATGTCAACACCAGCATTGCCGATGCGTTTAAGTGCATTTTCTAAGTGGGAGTCATCGGATAAGCAATTATCCAGTAGTCAAGGAAGATTTTTTTTCCACGCTAAGTGAATGATACAGGACTTGCAGAGCTTGCCTATGTGGTTACATTGCTGTTACTCCTTAGACAGATGTCTGATGCCAGATTCTGCATATATTTTCTGCAAAACATCATCATGGAATTTTTATCAAAAGTGTACAGAAGGTGAAAGATAGACATTCTTTCATCCTGACAATATTTAGAAATACAGTAAAAGCAACCTACAGAAGGTACGGTACAAAGCTTTGTAATGTGAGTATTTATTTTAATGGAACATGCATAACAGACAATTTTAGAAGATGGATTCAAAGTTGTTCTGTCTTGTTTGGGAGGCCTCCCATTTGTCTTAAGAAGGACAATTACTCTTTTTTGTTTCCCAGTTAGAGATGGGTTAAGTTAAAAATATTTTTTTTCACAGGACAAAGTGTGAAAAATTGTACATTCATCCTAATACATCCAGACCAATTTCATCCATAAATCACAACTAGAATTCTCACAAGATTTAGGCTTACTTAGATTTACAATGCATCTTGATTTCTCTATGATGAGGATATTTTATGACTTTTCCCACCCTTGACTGGCATCCTACCTGTATAAAATATCAAAGCTGGAATCTTTATTTTCAGTATTTTCTTTTATTCTAGCTTTAATATCATTGAGCTGTTAGTATTTTTTATAATTAGATGATTTACTGAAATCATAGATGTTGTCCATTATTAACGTTACGACAGAAGTATAAAGGTCAGATTTGTCCAAGTTGTTCATTCTTGTTATAAACAGTGCCATCAGTGAGTGCACTCTGCTCTTATCCTTCGTTTATTTTTGGTCACAATGATGTAAAATGAGCATTGTAGCTCTAGCTTAATTTCAGCTATCAAAGATATTTGTACCTCGGTTCGTGTGCAGTTTGTCACAAATGCCAGTCTTTGACCCTAAGACCAGAGCAGACGTGGGTCATAAGTCAGGTGAATTGGCAAGCCTGTGTGGATTCCCACTCAGCATATATCTGCAGTACAAGCAGTTTCCTCTTACGAACAAGAATTTTAATTAATTAT
>NW_009728975.1:31158-82791 GCF_000703405.1 Apaloderma vittatum | reverse complement strand
CCGCGGGGAGCCCAGGCGGTTATAGCCACTCTCCACGGCTTTTTGCCTACGGAACTAGTCTCCTTAGGTATCCTTCTCTGGCGCTGCGTAGTAAGTGGCAACTTTAAAAACGCTTCATGCCATCCGGAAACTTTTTTTTAATTTATTTCTCTTTTATTTTCAGTTCAGTAAGTTGTCAGCAGCAGCCAGTTCAATGAAATCCTGTTTCCTCTCAAGCTTGTAGCGTGTTGCCTGGTACGTGGCTGTACGGGGAGACTTTCTTAGCAGAGACCAGCTCCTTGGTGATTGCTTTCCCTTTTGTTTTCCTGCTAAGCACTGTCGTCCAGAGCTGTTCTACTCGGGAGCAAACATGGAAATGAGAATTTAATCATCCCTTTGTTCTTATACTTTTTTTTTTTTTTCCGTTTACAACCGTGTTAGTAATTAATGGATTTCCCCTTCAGTAGGAGCGCATCCTTTAAGTACTTGCGTTCAGGAGGAGCCAGTGTGCTCAGCTATCCCAAGAGCTTCCTGGTATTGCACAGTGTGGAAAAAGGTGCCGGGCACTGTGCTGTGAGGAAAGCGTGGCTCTTTGCCTGCGGCAGGAGCTCTATTTAATTGTTAAACCAGAAACATGCCGTGTGCTTATTTGGGTTGATAATCAAAAGGAAACTGTATTAAGAGCAAGGGATAGATATCACCATCCCCCAACCCGCAACACCAACCCCCAAAGCGTAAGGTGCCCAAACCCTAGCAACTGTTTTGTGCCAGATTTAATTTTGTTGTAATGGTTTCCAATCGTATGCAGAGTGATTAAATGGGATTGTATGCCTCCGAGTGTGTGTGTGCTCGTTCACATGGTTGGTTTGTGCCTTTCCTTCTCTGGCTTGCTGAAGCAACTGCTTTCCTAGTCACTTCTGTCATGTCAGAAAATCGCAGTTCAGTTCTGCAAGGCTTTATTTCAGCTGATGATTTGTAGTCTCAGGAACTGGCCTGTGGAGTGTGATCTGAAGGGCGAATGTCGGTACCATCTGCAGGGATGCTTTTCCTGTGATGCCCCACCCAACCATTAGATGCAAATATGAAATACACACAGACTTTCAAATTTTTTAAGGAGGGATTTGCTCGTAACTTACGCTTCGCTCCTGCCGAGTGTGAATTCCCCACTTGTAAAAGCAGTGGCTGGATGTTAAGGAGGAGGCTACTCTAAGCTGTATTTTGAAGAGGCTGGCAACCATAGTGGAATGACTGATAGCCGAGGAGCAACTGGCAGCGCAGTGTGTTGCTGCTGTCTAGAGTTGAAAGTGGTGTGAAAAGGAAACACCAACTGGGTTTTCCCCCTTCCTCCCCATTCTCAGGGAGGACGGATGAAGTTCTTGTGTGTGCACAGAGCATTCCTAGCAAGTTAACACCCTGTACACATCCCTCCAGCTCCCAGTGAGGTCTGGCAGGTTTTTCTGCAGCTCATAACTGTGAAGAATTTTTTTTCTTTCCATCTCCATGTTACGATTTTAAATCTTGCAAGTTCTCTGCAGTAAGCACATACTGATATTGTATCACGGTATTCCTAATAGTAGATTTTTAAAGAGAGTTCTATAAAAGAGATTTCAAAATGTACTTTTACAGCTGGGCTGTGGATGTAGGGCAAATGCTTCAGTCACTGATGTCTTACACTGATAAGAAAGGGCTGAATTTGTGCACAAAGTGCAGTTCAAAGAAATACATCCCTGTGAGAAGGGAAAATATGTAACTACTTTTGTTTTCTCATCTACCTTATACGAGAGGACACCTGGCTCGTGAGTGCAAGAGTTCTTCCAGCAACAGCGGAGAAGCTGTGTTTCTGTCTGAAGGGTTTTTAACTGCACTGCTACATTGAAGATCCATAATAAGTAACAAGATAGAAAGTGTTTTGGACGAGGTTGTGAATGAAAATTGCTGCGCGAGAGAGTGAAAAGAAAACCTTTGTTTGTTTCTTTGCTGGTGAGTGTGCAAACAGTTGTTTGCAGGTAACAGTTTTTAGAGTGGGAGATGCTGTCCTGCAGAGAGAACCGATTGCGAAGGCCGAGGTCTTGTCTTGATGGAGCAAAGATGCACAGGATGAAATAGGTGCTTCAGGAAGGTGGATGTGTGAAAACATTTATTCCTGTGGGTACTCCAAGATGCTCCCATGTGCGTGCTGCCAATCTGTTAGTGTGGATTTGCTAGTAGTCTGATTTTTTTTTCTTTTCGTTTTTTAAAAGTTGATGTTATTACATTGTTATACATGTCCGTATCAAAAAAAGCATAGCTTTTACTGGTTTGCACTCAAATACCTTCTTATGGGTTGAGAGCACCGGAGGACTCTAGCCAGGGTTTAAAGATGCCTTGCTGAAAACAGCGTTCACATCGTTCTAACTGTGGTGCTGTGGCTTCACGTCGTTTCCTCTGTGGCGCTGGTAAGAATGGCTTCATTGCCTTAGTGAGATAGCATCCCTGTCACGCTCCAGTGACCTGCCTTTCACATATTTTCGTAGGTTTAGAATTTGAACTCTTGCTATAAGCAAATCAAAAGCTTTCTGATAACTACTATCAGGTTTTCCCGTTCAAAGTCAATTAGCTGCTTCCGGCTTCAAATCCATTTAGAAGGCTCAAAAGGGAGTGCTCTTTGAAAATCCAGTAATAGCAGGTTATGGTTAATGTTGATAAAGGAGCGTGTCTCTGCGTCATCGTGCTACTTAAGGATAGCTTCTCTTTTGTACTCTCTCTAAATAACACAACTTGAATGGGGAGGCAGAGGTCTTTCTCTTAACTATGTTTTACTGCGCGGCTTGAAATGTAAATACAGCAATAAAATTATTAACCTTATTATGGAGTCCTGCAACCCTTTAAAGCAATGCTTCTGCCCACCTGTCCTTGAACTTTGAGTTGCCATAGCATCTCGTTTTTACCGAGCTTGCTTAGGATCACATGCAGTCTGTAGCAGCAGTGTTGTTTGTTGCTGTTGGACAGTGACGATATGGCACCCATAGTTGGGTAGTAAAACAGCCTGTGGTGTGAGGAGAAGGCTACAAAATATAAAAATACTTGGCAAAGTCTGTACCGTAGCCTACTGGAGTGCTTGCTCTTGGGAAGATCTCTACCATTATCTCTCCAGACCTTGATGACTCAATATTGAATAGTGGCTTCAAGGAGTGGTCGTAGCCTTTCAGGTCAAAGCTTGCACGGAGATGGAGCTTGAAGATATTATGACGTGGAGTTGACGTGTTAAGCCTTGAAAATATGGTGTGATTTTAGCTTATGATGAAAATACCTCCTAGGAAATAAAAGCATTTTATATGCGAGCGGGTCTGGGGGTCTGGGAGGGTGCCAGCTGTCCACTGCATCAGGTGCTCCTCAGTGGAGCCAGGTAGCCCCATGGTATCACCTGTCCTCTTGGTCTTTGGTTGCTTGATTGCATTAGCTTGAAGAAAGAGAAGTGTATTTGAATTCTTCTCTTGCAGTTTTTTAGGTATTTTGCCTGAGGAACTTCTGTAGTTGCCACAGGGCACTGTAAGTGGGGAGAATTTGCGTGAGTTTTGTGGGAGAAGTAGCAAAAAATCGGAGAAACCTACATCTCAGTTCTTGGCATTTGGTTCTGTTGGTTTTGAAATTGTGGATTTCCATCCAAATTTACAGTCGTGTGCGTAATAGGAGAGCAGGACTCAGGGCATACAATAGACAGCTGTGAGCTGTACCGTTTGAGTAGAACTGATCCTTCTGAGCACATCAGAGGAAACCGCAAATGGCCCTATTTTTAACAGATTTTTTTCACCTGAAAAATTAGATGATTTGACATCACCAAAATGGGAATCCTTTAAATTTGCAGCTCAAATGATCTTTCAGCATCTGAATTGTAGCAATGTGTGTTGTTAGCAAAGCTGGTTCTGCTGCAAAAATAAAATAAGGACTGAAGGGGACGTTAATTTTATTTTCTAAATGTTTGTGTATTATTTTTGTATATAAATGCGTGTGGAGAGAGAGAGAATCTGGCTAATTTATGTATTTATGACTTCTAAGGATGTCCTTTGGGATGGGGCAGTTTTCCAAGTGACAGAGTTTTAAATCGTAGCTTTATTTTATATAACTGTATTTATAGGTCAATGGGGTGATATTTCCATTTTGCTGCTCTATAATATATGCTTGCTAAATACTCTGTGTTAAATCTGAGTTGGAATAAGTTTTAATTGTCCTTCCGTTAGTACTAATACGTCTCGCATCTCAGAATGAGTCTTGAAAAACTGAAATTGCTGGTGGTGGGAATTGTTCAAATGACTTCTTATAAGACGTATTATTACTAAAATCTCTCCATTCTGTTGTTAATGATAGTTATAAAAACAGCTTCGTTCCATTCTAATGTTACCATAATAAATCAAAATATTTAAAAATATGCTGAAATATAAGATGTTGACTGCAATTATGTCATTTTCCTCGCCTTGTAAACAAATTATTCCTGCAAGGTATGGTCTGTAGTACATCTTTTGTCCGGGCTTCAGAGGAGAAAGGCTTGTATCCAGCCAGAGACGGTGAAACAAATTGCATTTCATAATAAATTGGAGCAGGTTTGTCAGTGTTGCTTCTTTTTAGACATATTGCAAGGACTGCTTTTTCAGCTTACTCATTATTTTCACTTCCATTAGCTATGGATTTCTTTGCTGTAGTTTTTTGTGGGGGTGGTTTTGAACTTGTGGGTTTTGATCCGATTGAGTGTGCCTACTACTAAATCTGGAACTTGGATATTTCTATGATCTGGCCAGCTATGGCCACAAGTAATTGACATGAACATTTTAATAACGATGATTACTTGCCATGCAAGGCTCCAGTTTTCTTTGACTAAAAATTACACGTTCCCATAGTTATCAGAATCAAAAAGTTGACATCTTTACATCTTTATTAAAAAGTTCATCTTTTCTCTGTTTTGTATAGTAGGTGCAGAAACAGAACTTGCCTGTCTTTTTCAGTGGTGCGTGCAACTTGAGCATTAGAGTATTTTCACCTGAAGTTCTTTTTTAAAGAAGGCTTGCTGATCGGAGTCTCCAATTTCAACTCTTAACCTGGAACAGAAGGTTGCGAAAGTTAATTGCCTTCAGACACGTTGTCAACCCTTATAAGTAAGCGTAAAGATCTTTCATCGAGGTTGCTAAAAATGAGAAGACTGTGTTTAGAATAAGGTTGGGAAATAGTTGCTCGGTAGCTTAAGGAAAAGCAGCGTTTGAGCGTGTTAAACCTGCTTTGGTGCACTGGAGTTGAATGAAAGTGTATTTCTCCTATATGGGAACTGTACGTGCAAATTTTGCTTGAGTCTTGTGGTTGGTGAATTTGGTGATGGTGAAGTGGATTTTTACCCAAGTTTTTCCTAAATGTGAATAGTCTGATATCATTTCCAGGTCTGACAGTTCCTGCATTCAGCAGACAGACAGCACAGCAGCAGATAAATAGCCCTGTTCAACAGACCAGCCTGTGTGTCCTTCTAGGCAGAAACAATCATCACAAGGAAAAAATAGATGGGTACTTTGTTCTCTTCTGTCCCCAATGAAGCTTCGTTCCAAAGCCTTAATGGCACAACAATGCAGCGTGTAGTGCCCTGGGAGTAGTTCCACATAAATTGTTTAACATCTCATGATCTATTAGGCTTATGAGTAATCGAGTTTGAGGAGCATTGTCCTGCCGTGCTGTGTGAATGGGATGTTCTATGGAAGCAGTGCCAGATGCCTCTTTAGTGCTGCTGACAGGTAAGACTGAAAAGGCATTGAGGTGAGCAGAATTTGGGCGCAGTAAGCATCTTTATCGGTACACAGAGAAAACTTGGAAATCTGGAGCCGTGCAGTCTGAGTGCGACGGCGTGGTTTACATCGCCACTGGTGGTGTGGCGTGCTCCAGTTCGGGTACTTTTTGGTTCAGGGGGTGTTCATTTCTGTGGGGCTGTTCGCTTAATCCCACAAAGCGCTTTAGCACAATGGCTAAACTAGACTTTTGGCCTCGAAGCAATTCCCCTGATGGACCGTTAAGGCTGTGCTGAATCTCTTGTGAATAGCTCCACTGGTATGAACAGGAGATAATACAGTGAGTGCAGAGAACTGATCGAATGGGGCCAGAGGGGTGTAGGGACAAAGTCTAGATTGCAACCGTAAGCTGCTTGTGGGGTGGGGTTGGAAATCAGTTGAAGACCAGTGCAAAGTCTTCACCGCATGAGGTTACAGACTATATATTTAGAATAGGATATTGCAGTTGGAAGGGACCTACAACGATCATGTAGTCCGGCTGCCTAGGTTGTGTTTTCAGTCACAGTTCACCTGTAGCCCTGTCAGACGGCATCGCTAATTTTGTTGAAAAAACATCTTGAAGAGACAGATGTTGTTAGCAGAGCGTTAACTTTCACTGCTTGCTGTTTCAGAGTGAGTTTATGTCTCCAGTGTATTACTGACACATAGTTCATCCAAATGTGCTTGGAAAGAGGTGACTCTCACTTAAGAGAAAGAAGTACTTCTAAAAGACTTTGCTGTAACTGCGTAAATGCTTTTCACGCAGGATAAATAGTAGTTTCTACCTCTTTGTGAAGGGTAAGTGATCAGGGTTATACACTGAGAAGCCACAGTTAGGTTTTCGAAGGAAAGGCACTTGAAGATGTCTCCCACGACCTAAGTCTTCCATGTCACGCAAGCTTTGAGACTTGCTTCTGTGTCCTTCAGTGCGGGGTCTGTGTTACACTTACCTGTGCCTAGGGAAGTGGATTTTGAAACTTAATTAGGATACGCCAGAGTCCAAAATATGCTCTTTCATGTCAGACAAAAGAAGCATTTCTGTTAGCACAGCTGAAGAAAAGGTGGGTATGGGCCTTTTCTATGTTTTGAGATTGGAAACGGCTTTCTTGGAGTAATGTGTTAATGTGCCTGATGCTTTACTCTGCCTAATGAGGATAGCTTATGTAACTGAAAAAAACCTACTGGAAATAGATCCATTCAAAAAGATACTCTTTTAAACGATGTGTTATATGGGTGAAAACGTAAGAAGCATTTGAAGAAAATGTAGGAAGCCTTGAATGCAAAGTGAAGGCTGGATACTGACAAAGAGAGTACTGGCTGGTACGTGGGACCTTGCTGGTGGCTGGCGGCGAGAAGGAAAAGGTGGGTCTGCTGGGCTTTGTAGCAGGCCTTATTTTCCACCTTAGCAGTGCTCTGAAGCTAAGCCTGAGAGCCTGCTAGCATGGAAAGAATGTGAGCAAGTCTGGGCTTGAGCGTAGGCTCGGGCCGGTACTTCACTGACAATGTCGGCAAGCCCAGGCACCCTGCCTCGACTGTTGTGGGCACCAAGCTCCAGCCATGATGCTCTGACTACTCGGTTTCATGGCTTATCCCTACTCGCAGTAGGAATTAAAGGAGTGGGCATGTGACTGCAGTCGTCGTGCTGTAGTTTAACCCGGGACGGGTGCTCTGGACCTGTGAGTAAAACGGTGAAACAGCAGGAAGTGCTGTAAGAGAAAAACCTCGGTATTTGGTAAGTTTTGTTTGGATCGCCCATCTCTTGCCTTTGCCAAAAATGCGATATATCATTTTTGTTGAAAGGGAATAGGCTGCACAACAACTCCGTGGAAACCCCAACTCCACCTTAGAGTGTCAGAATCGTCTCCAGACGCTGAATAAAGGGAGATCTTGTCTCCAGCTTTTAAAATAATTACTTGAATTAAATATCAAGCCAGAAGAGCCCAGAGCCAGTGCAGTTCACTGAACATTAGGTATACAACTTAATTTACTAAAAAGCATTGCAAAACCAACTTAAGCTCATCATGCTCAAAATATATCTCCCGGCAAGTAACCTGGATGTCCTCTGAGCCCTCAGCGATGGAGTAATGTGGGAACACACAGAGATTTCTGTGAACTCTAAAAGTTTCTGTAATGACATTTCTACAAATGAGGCCACCTTTCTTGAGCCTGTTGCTGCCTTTTTAATTCCAAGTGATGAACAAGACAGCTTTGCATTAGTAATGGTACAATAATGCGTTTAGTTACAAAAAGCTTAGTGTTTTCCTGGGGAGGTTTGCCTTGTACCTCAGGGTGGGTACCTAGAGTTTTTCACCCAGAGGTCAGTAGGCTGCTGGATATGGCCCTTAATTTGAAATTCTTAGTAAGGTCTATGAAGTCTTGAACTGTGGTATCAGCCTAACTTTGCTGGCTCTGTTCCCAGACCAGTCATTCCACTTAGCAATAAAAAAATGCAAGATAATGGGTGCAGATAACTGGGATTTAATCTTACCGTAGACTATTTTACCTTTAAACAACCATGTTGCAGTTAGGTGCTGGGTATAAAGCTGTTGTTTGTTAACAGGTGCCTCCAAGAAATATATCATTACATGAAGATTTAGAAGCTGGGTTCAGTGCTGGGTGGTTATACCTGGTATTTAAGAAGGTGCCTGCAGCTGATGGTTAAGACATGTGTGACTTGGCCACTCACTGGGGAATATATCTTTTACCTCTTTGACTTCCTAAGGCCCTTATCACCAAGAGGACAAAAGGCAGCTTTGTAGCCAAACTCTGTTGAAAATTAGCTGTTTCAGGGCTGTTACAGAAAGTTATTTTTCAGAGGTTCCTTCCCAAAGAGTGTCTGCCTTAATTCTTTTGGTGAATGTATGTGAAAAAGAATGAATGCGGACAGTGGATGATTAACATGAGCAAACAATTTATATGCTTGTGTATCACGTTAGCACACCGTTCCTCACTCATCACCTTCATAACTTGACTCTCATGAGCACCACACACTCATTCTCATGCTCTACTTAAAATCAGCCTGCGTTGCTTTATTGTAGGCAGTATATCACCCAGAGTGTGTTAACATTAACTGTGGCTCTTGCAGACGCTTTTGAGTTTATAGTTCATAAAGCATGAGTAGGAACGCTTACTTGACAGAGTTCAGAAAGAAGAGGCAAGAGAATGAGGGAGCCATGAAGTATTTTTTTTATTTATCTTGCTTGTGTTAAAATGCCACAGCTTGAAACTCTGCTGATAAAGGTCTGAGTTGCACAGGAACCTGGGAAATCTCTCCTTTCTGAAGGGAACATTTGAGAGATGTCTGAGAAATTAATGTTTATGGACTAGTGCTCTTGTTTTGTCATGGGAGTCAGAAGGAGCCAGCTGCTAATACAGGGAGAGGACCTCATTTGAGTGACCAGCTTCCTTGACCAGCTTGCCAAGTGCTACAGGGATCTGAGTAACGTAAGTAGCCTTCCTCTGGTGAAGGAAGATGCAAGTGGTCTTGATTTTTTCAGCTGCCTCTATCCAGAAGAACGATCCATTCCTAGACAGGATAAGGTTTTTCAGCTGTTACCCAGAAGCAATACCTATGTTTAAGTCCCATTTTCTCTTCCAGAAATCTACTTCGTCTTCTGTACAAGCTCATTAGTTGTTAACACTAGATTTTATGTCAGTTATGAGGACCCAAGACCTCCCTGTGACAGTTCTGCGTATCAGCATCGCCGTGCCCCTACCAGTTTGTGTCCCACAAGTTGTTCTTCCATGGCGTTGGGTCGGTAGAAGGTAGTTCATAAGAAGTAGCCATGAACACTGGCTGGCAAGAAACTCCTCTTCAGCTGTTGGGTTATTGTTTTATTCTCAGTCTTGTTTTAGGGTGATATAAGTAAGTCTATTTTGGGCTGCCCTTAAATGGATGTCATCTAGAGGACAGTCTTGTTAAAACTTGGAAGTTGTGTGCTCAGCAGTTCACTTATGCACTCTTGGTTGTGGTTGGAGGATGCAGTAAATCCAGCTTTAGGGCACTTAGAACCAAATTAAGAACATGACTCTCCCATGAAGCAAAATGCCAATCCAGCAGCAAACTCATTTTGCTAGTGAAGTGAGTTTAACATTTCTAAATGGATTGACTTTATGCAGGATCATGCATTGTCTGCGTGTACCGCTCCGCTTTTATGCTACATCATGTTCGTCCCGGTTAAGCTGGTGTCCTCGTGGCACAAGAACTCGTGTCGCTTCGTTCGCTGACTAATACAGCAAAAAAACCTCAATCATGTGTCCCTGCTTGGTCTGGGCTAAACTCTTGTTAAGGGCTAATTGATAGCCTGCAGGTCCGAGTTTAAAGATCACGGGCTGGGTCTGCTTTTCAGTGGTACCACCCTTAGAGTCAAGGTGGTGAGTAGACGACTCTATCAGCTGAGTGTGTGCAAGGGCAAGGGGTGGCCCAAGGTAGGGCTTTGCTCCATACCCGAGTGACCTGCTCCCTATTGCCCACTGCAGGCAATTCAATTCAGAAGCTTACAGAAATCTCCGTTTGCTTTCTTGGCAGGTGCTTTTGAGAGAGTGAATGTGTGGATGAGCTTTTCGAGGTTAGTGAACATGGCAGTGAGGTTCCCCTGAACTGTCTTTTATCCAAACGGCCCCCGGTGGTCTGTCACAGCTATTTTCTTTATCCCATAGTACTGGCAACACCACATACAAACTCGGATATCGTGATGCGGAATTTGGAGTAGCAGAAAAGTTGCCCACCATGGGAAAGCAAGGCTGGTGAATAGGCAGGCATGGAGCATAGGTGGTTTTGCCCCAACCGCCTGACCACAGCCCCCAGAAGGCACGACAGACTGCTCTTCTTGAACCGGGACCACGAGTCTGCTCTGGCGATGCAGAAAGGAATTGTCACTTGCAGTCTCATTTCTGCTCAGTGATCCTCATGGGTGTCGTTCGCAAGGGACCTGTGTCCTTTGGGTGCTGTGGCTTGTGCTGGCGTAATCGCTATTTTGCTAAGCGCTCGGCACTCTTGGGAGCCAGAATGGTTCATAGGGCTGTGGGCTGTGACTGACTTTGTTCTGTTGTTCTGACCGGAGCTTAAATTGGTGAAAATGATAAAATTCTTTATTTCAGCTTGTTCTCGGGTGGCTTTAAAAGAAATTGATTTTGCATTTCTCTGCTCTTTCTCCTCTACTCTCTGGAAACGTTTCTTCGTCTTGAGTGAACTTGCAGTTGTTTGTGTTTTCGTGTTTTGTTTTGCTGTAGTTGTTGAAGTTCGGTCGCTTTATTTTTTTTCCTTCCCAGAGCAGCTGGTGGAGGCAAAAAGGGGCATTTAGTTGAAAATTGGCTGGTTGCATTCCTAGCTATCAGCTCTGTGTTACTTTTCATTGACTATTATTAAAGTAGCATTTTAGATGTGCCATTGGGCCCGATGCCAGTGACCTTCTTGAGAAGAGATTTGGTCTCATCTCCTCTGGGAAGCAGGCATTATAAAGTCTTCTGGACAAGCAGTTGTCACTCAGGTGAGGATGAGGTCAGCTTTGGAGCTCTTCACTCCCTGGAAGCCCACCAGTTTTCCTGTTTGCTCGATATTTTTGGAGAAATTGTTTTTCCTCCACCTGAATTATGTGTGTATGTTGACTTTTGGATGGGGTGATTTAGCCTTTTTTCTCTCTTGGTTTTATGGCTATGCGCTCAGATCACACTCTTTTTACTCTTCCTTTTGAGTAACTTGTCTAATTTCTAGAAATTATGTTACTCAGTGGTGCCTTTTCTCCAAGTCTGTCTGCGGTTGCACTGCACTCACCCTAGTTCTGTGAGAATTTTGGCAATTAGCACGCCTCAAGAAGTTCCTGCTCTTGAGACGCTGCCCTGTGCTGCACAGTTGTGCCCTGTGGACTGTCTGTGAGGTTGAGTGTTGAAGCAGATTACTGAAATCATCCATGTTAAAAATATCCTTTATGCTGGATTATGTTTTTGAAACCGGCATATCGTGAAACCGCTTATCACTTCAGAATGCTGGGAATTGGATCAGAAATGCCGTGACTGCACTCTGTGAAGTGCTGAAAGTGCATTAGCTCCCTCGGCTGCTTCAGATCTGTCCAAAATATTTTATACAACCCAGGCTTTCTGCTTCTGCCAGTCGAGCTTTGTGCTGGATCAGGTCTTGCCTGTCCTCCTCCCAGCAGAAGCCCGTGAGTGTGTGTTCATGGTTGGCCGGGGCCTCGTATGAACATTGGTGGTCCGGAGTTCTGTGATGCTTTTAGAGCGACGTCAGCATCTCGGAGATGCTTCAGAAGGTGATGGCGGGGGCAAACCATGCAGCTCTGGTTGTTGAGCATTTGAAAGAATGAAGCCTGAAGGAAGGGAAAAGTTCCAGGCTGTAATTACAGAAGTGAAATTAAGACACAAGCTGGTCTCTCACACTTAGTTGAGGGCATTTTGAGTGCTGAGAGTTGTTGCTGCCGAGAAAAGATTTTCCCCCAAAACAGACACAGGAGGAGCGCAGGAGCTGCTTGCCGGGCTTGAATGTGTCGGATTGTTTTCCCAGGAGAAAACCTGATCTGTGCTAATAGTTCTGGGTGCTGCCCCACCCCACATTGTACACACTGCCTGTTCTTTTGCTGAGTGGGAAACGGACTTAAACCGAGGAACTCCCCTTGCAGATAACCTTTTTTTTCTCTGAAAAGGCAGTCTGGCAAGACTGAGGCACCCACTTCAACATCCTTGGCTATAGGTAAGAAATGATGTGCCAGGTCCGAGCTACCCAAACCTTGCTTTTTGAAGCTCTGCGTAGGGAATTGCAGCAGATGCAAGCCAGATTTCCCACCAGAACCGTTTAGTTGTCTAGTTTTGTATATCAGGGTATGTGGATACGTAGGCATATACAGACCCTCTGTCTGTTATGTATACTTGATAATTCTTGCACCCGTTTTCAAGTGGTGTGCTGAGCTGATGTAAAAGACATGTTTGTAAGATTGCAGGCGGTTCTTAGTCCATGATACCTAGTCTCATGACACAATACACTTGGGCACAGATTTCTCGAAAAGAGCTCTTAGGCGAGGCTTGAACAAAGAGCAACTACTTAATAAAACAGGATTGTTTTTAAATAGACACGGGTTTAGCTGAAGAGCACATGAAAATGCTCTCATAAATCAACCCTCTGGAGCAGTTTCGTCTAAGGTTTATTGAGCCTCAAGTCATGCGCTAAATTATAAATCTGTTGTACGCTGCCTAATTTTCTTTAAGTGGGGCAAACATATGCTGTGTGACTTGAAGTCATCTTTTCGAGGTAAATTTTCTTGCTTAGTTCACTCCCGAAATGTGTTCCCTCCTCCTGCCACAATTTCTACTCACAAGAATTTGCTAACCCTTCTTTTTTTTTTTGCGAGCACGTGTTTTGAAGCAGGTGGCAGATGTTTAAGCAAGTTTTTCTTGGCAAAATTGAACTCTGTTCTTTTTTCCATTAGTGGGCAATACTGAAAAAAATTGTAGGGATAGTCAGCTGGGTGTGTGAAGCACAGTCTACTAAGAAGTTGCCCGTAAGGCATAAAACTGTAACAAAAATACCGCAGGACATGACATTGTCACAGTAATAAATGACAAAAAAAAAAATTATCAAATTCTGCAGGCTGTCTTGTAATACTATTTTTAAGGAAAAAATCCGCTACTGCTTGTGGGTTTAAAACGTGACACCACTCCGCCTCCAGAGAACACTTTTTTTGTGATTTATATTTCATGCTTTGCAGAAAATCAAGCTACAGAAAAGTCTGGTTTATGTCAGCCTCAACCAAACATGTTCATAATATTTGCAGTCAGAAATCACTTGTTCCTGTAGATTGGATCATCTTGTAAAGCTTCTACGTAAGTGGAATGTCGAATTCCGTTCAGGGCAAGTGTCTGTGTACCCTCTCCTGGCTCTAGATAGATGCAGAACTTGTGAAGAAGCAGGTGCTCAGCACCTAGAGGTTCACCCCGACCTGTTTGCGGAGGGGGCCTTAACTGAGTTGCTCCAATTTTCAAATGAAGTGTGAAAGAAACGCAGACTTCTCTGTGCTGGAATGTCTCTAGTTGCAGGTCTGTTTGGTTTGAGAGAAGGAAATGAAATGAAATCGACTTAATCAGTTTTACAGAGTTGTGTCATTTTATGGTAAGCAATCCAAACATCATAAAACAATGCCTTCCACTGCTACACCTACCCTAGGGTCCGGTGCCAATATTCCTTCTTGTGTTTTGATAATGTTGCTTTCTTGTTTGGGCAAAAGAAAGCTTCAGTTTCATTCACTCATTCACTCAGTTTTTCTTAGTAGTTGTTTTGGTTTTGGAACATAACCAATTTGAAGATTTATCACAAAGTTGTCAGGGATTTAAATTGAAATTCAGATGTCCCCATGTGTTGCCTGGTCTAGTCGAGAGGTGACATTCCTGCCCATGCCAGGGAGGTTGGACTAGATGATCTCTAAGGTCCCTTCCAGCCTAGGCCATTCTATGATTCTATGATTCTATGATAGAACTTATTTCATCAAAATAAATTCAAGTAATGTCTGCCTGGGTTTCAGGAAGGTGCTCTCAGAGTCTTTGCTAGTGACTTGTGATAAACCTTTTGAGTGCTTGATGTTCCAGTCAGTAAGAGTGTATGAAAATAAGATTCAGTCAAGAACTGAGACTCATATTTAATTTCTATAACGGAACTTAATTTCAGTCCCTGAGAACACCTCTGTAGAGTGAAACATTTGGTGTAATAGTGAAATGGCTTCATCAGGAATTTATTAAAACCCAAAATCAGTAACAGTCTTTCCCCTATACCCACTAATTTTCAAAAATGTCTAATACTAAAGCCGCATATAATAATCTAACTAGCATGGCACAGCATTACTGAACTCACAATGGGTTACATTTTCCAGAGTGAAACCTGTGTAACCGAGACATTGCAGGCAAATAGCTGATATTGAAGTTTGCGTTCTCCTTGACGCTGCCAGATTTCTGAAAGGCGCCCAATGGGTTTGGTTTGTGGTTTCCTCTAGCTCTTCATAGTCTATTGACGAGTGGGACGGTATTTGAATCAAATGAATGGGCAATGTCAAGTAAATGCAAGGCTTGTGTCACCGTCGTGCTTGGAGACATGAGCAAGCAGCAGCGAACCTTTGAGTTTTCATATGCTCTTTGAAAAGATAAATAATCCAGAATGTGCAGTTGCTCCTAGGTTGGTAGTAAGGTGATGAACTTGCAAAGCTTTCTTAGTTTTTGTCTCCTTGTTTCACTACAGGATGTGCAATCAGTGAGCAGTCATGTCACGTGCATCGCGGTCCAGCACGTGCTGTCAGTTCACTGGAAATAAAAGTAGGAGTGAGTACTGCAAAAAGGAAAAAGGCAGTTAAAAAAAGAAAAAAAAAAAAAAAGAAAAGGTCAGTCAATTCTCCTTTGAGGTTGTGTGTGTTGCAGCCTTTTCCTATGTGTCCTGCATCGTCAGAGCAACGGGTGCTTTTAGCATTTACAGATTTTAGTCTTTGTAGTTGTCTCATGGTCCCGTACAGGAGGTGATTGGCATTGGTCTGGGGAGAGGAAACGGCACTCTTCACTCAGACAAGAAGGCTGCAGAGAGGGAAGAGCCAAGATGAATCTGTCTGTGTCTGCTCTACTCGACTACATTGTGCAAAGCACTTATCCTTGGCATTAGTTTCCCTGTTGATCATTGCAAGTTATTTTAAAAGAAGCTGGGGTTATGGCTGCATTTAAAAGTATTATAGTATTATAGTACATGTTCTTTCTGTAGGAAGCAGAGGCTTCTGTCCTCCGCTGCTCCTGGTGAGTACAACCTTTTGCTGAGAAAGCATGTAAATAAATGCCGGTTTAGAGCTGATGGGGAAAATGCATCCAAGATAAATTTGGCAACGTGTTCTAAAAGTGCATCAACCAGACCGTGCTGAGTATAGTCAGAACATCGTTTTTTGGTGTGATGGAGAGCATCTGCAAGTATGTGAGGAAAAAAACCCCCACATCTAGTCCCTTAAAAGGAATTGGTTGTATTAGATCTGTTTATTCAAGCATTTGCGTATGGGCTGTGAGAATATTAACTGGGACCGTCTCTCCTCAGTTTCCTGTTTGCTTAGCTGCTGTCATCACAATATCTGAATACTTCACAGGTTGCAGAGAAAAGAAATAATGTTATCTCTGTCTCCCTGCAGCCTGTTGACAGAAGATTGACTCATAATCTTTGGGATAGATGCACACACAGGTGCACACTTGGCATCTAACCTGGGTGGCTCGATGAAGGCACCAGTTCTCACTGACAGGGAAGCCTTTTGTGGCTCTTCTCCCTACTGAGGTCCTGGCCCTTTGCATCCTATCTATGTGACCTTGGTTGTTGCTTTATTCTCTTGTTGAAGCTTGGATGAGTGGACAGTTTCCCTGTTTTGTGTCTGGGAGGTAAATGGTGAGGGGGAGCAGCATATGTGTACATTCAGGTGTAATCCCTGCAGGATCGTGAGATGTGAGCCAGCAATGCCTTTGTCTCTTGTCTCTCAGCCTTCCCTTCCGTTGTGCTTCTACTCCACTTGAGGGCAGAAGCTCTTGACAGGTCACTGACGACAGGCTCCGAAAAACAGCCGAGAGTGGTGGTTTCTGTGCGCTCGGGAAGATCTTATTTCACTTGGCTTTCCCACAAAGGCAGGCGGCTTCCATGCACTCGCCCCTGAGAGCTGCAAAGCAGGAGCTGTGGCGCTGGGTGGCTGGGAAGGCACGTTTTGGGTGGCAGCTTTGACCCGATCCCTTTTGTGGCCCTGCCGTCAGGGCCGGCAGGCGTTGGTGCTCTGTGCCCCGACGTTCGCAATCCTCTCTCCTCCCTGAAGCTGTTGACACACTCTGCGCCCTGGCTTATTGCAAAAGGATTGCACTTGAAATGTGACTTTCACATGGTCTCTGTGTTGTGCATCTGGTTCAGTTACAGAGCTGGCTCTGGTTTTTTGTGTATTTTTTTTATTTTATTCTTTTGTTCAGTCCAGAGTTTGCTGGAATTTCTTCCTGATTGCAGAACACATTTGCAATGGGCAGAATCGCAAAAGCTTATCAGCAAGTAATAACTCTCCTTTCTTGCTCCCCAGTGACGTTACGCGCTGATTCGCTTGGGCCAGTCGCATCTCCGTGCAACTGCTCCTGTCGCCACATCAGCCCTTTCTGCTTTATTAACGCCAAGCACTCGATCCTCTCTTCTGCCACCACTTCCCAAGTTAGAGGGAGCTGGCGGGGACGGCTGCGGCCGGGCGGTGGCAGCACCCCATCTCCCAGCGGAGTTGCTTTTCTGCTCTTTGATCTGCTTCACTTTTTCCCCAATTTTTTTAGGCTGGCTTTTCTCTCCAGGTTCCCCGCTGGTGTTAAATTGGTCTTGTTCTTTCAGAGTCCTCCGGCAGAGTATTTCGGTGAGCTGTACTGGCAAGTGGTTTGCAGATTTAGGTTTGAGTTGCATGCTGTGTTGGGTAAGCTGTGTGTGACTCTTGTTAAAATCCTGTCGACACATAATGCAATTTCTAAAAATGTTTGGTACCAATCTAATTATCTACCCGGAGAGGCCAATTACTCAAGCAGCTCATTTTTTTTGCACTTGAGTGTATTCTGCCACAGTACATGACTTGCTCAGATCTAGAGCCTAAAAATAGAAACCCAATATTTTACTTAATTTTTTTTAGGTTTGTTTCCAAAACCTTGCAGTAGCAGTAATGGGGATGTGAATCTAGGTAAAAAGCGTCTCAGTGTCCCAAGGAGCTGGTAAACCAGACTTCAATTAAGGCCTGTTTCTGTTCAGACACCCTAAAAAAATTCCCACCCATTCTCCCATCCAGTGTGTGTGTGTGTCTCCTCCATGGGATGGTGAAAACAGCTTTCCTTGCTGCTGTGCTTTACTGACAGGACTCTGCCAGTTTTCCCCTGCAGCCCCAAGTGAAGATTTTCTTGTTATTTCACGTGATTTTTTTCTTTTTTTACCCTCCTTTCTTCAACGCCCATTTCACATTACTTGAAAACTTCCAGGGGACTGAAATATTTCCCCCGTGCGAATTCAGAAAGGATGTTTTCTTTGCTAGATTTTTGGCCTGAAGAAATCCTGCGGTAATCTGAGAAGGGCAGAAAAGACCAAGTCAAGGGAGGTGGCGCTTGGGAGTCTAATCGCTAAAACTCCTGCGGATTAGAGACGGGGCATAGTGCCAGAGCGACCCGAGCTCTATTCCTGGCCCTTTAAACCCCCCAGCTCCTTCAGATCCGCTCTGCGCTCGCCGTTCGGGGAAGGCGTCAGGCTTGCCATGTGTCGTAAGCAGTTTTGCCAACCCTCTGCAGCTCCAAAGGGCAGCTGTTAAATGGGATATAAACCCATGCGAGGGAGGAAAGGTGCTGTTACTGGGAGGGCGTGTGTGTTTGTGGGGGGCAGAAGGTGTGGGGGGTCCGTTCCTGCCTCAGATGCTGGTCAGGGTGATGCTGGGAGGCTGCGCTGCTGCTGCTGCGAGGAATTGGAGCAGGAGTTTTCCTGGATGGGTGGCACCCGGCCGGTTGTCACTGCTGTATTCCTTACAGGTGGTGGAGATTGCTCCTTTCCTTTCCTCTGTTTTCCTCCCTCGCCACAAGACTCAGTCACCGAGTGCCTGCCCTGGTGCTGGTGGTGGAGGAGAAACTGGGCTTGGGAAGTGGCTTTTGAGCAGGGGCTGTGGGATGGGCAGGTGTGGGCACAGACGTGGGTTCTGAGGGGCCTCAAGCTGTCGCTGCTGCAGGACTAGAGACAAATGCTGGGGTTACACTGCCTGTGGAAGCGTAAGGACAGACTTTAGGAAGCAATAAAGCGCCGTGCGGTTTGTGTTTGGGCTGGAAATCCGGTCCCATCTGTTCCAGATGTTTTCAGTCGTGTTTATAGCAAGTAGCTACTGTGCTGCTTTAGGGGAAAAAAACCCCTAAAAATTAAAAAAAAACGGGATGTGTCTTCACAGCTGTTGCAAACAGACGAGAGCATCCGTGAAATATGTTCCCTTTTGTTGCCGTAGAAAAGACACATAAATAGTCTTGAATAATTTAATGAAAAACTGGAGCTTTCAGGGAAGGCTTCTATGTGCATGCCTGAGTGCCGTTTTGTTGGCACATCCTAACCCTCTGCACCAGGCAGCGGTTGCTTGTGGAATGGTACCTTCCTGAAGTCCGAGAAGTTTGTTCTTCACATCCTCTGGTTTTGGGCTCTCTGGCGGACGGTGCGGGTGTGAAGGGGAGGTGGCCCTTGTTCCAAAAGTCTGAACTGCACCTCAGGTTAGGAGCTGATGCTCCTAAGTTCCTCCTAACGTTTCTGGGTCTGGTGCTGTATTATTTGCTGCCATCAGATAATCCAGTTGAACGTTATGTATTTCCCTATGCTTAGTTAATGGGTTTGAATCTGACTGATTTTGCTTTGCTCTCTGTCTGTGAAGTATTTGAGACTCAGTCTTGGGAGCTGAGCTGGAGACTTAAGAGCCGAGGATGAGGCAGGAAGGGTGTTAGTAAAGGTTCTCGAGGTGGAGGAAGGCTTGGCAAAGATGGGAGAATGACTTGTGCAACTGTTTTCAGAAAATGAGGGCTCTGGTACTTTCCTCTGTGGCTGATTTTTGTAATTAAGGTTTTTATTATGTTCGGGTAGACTTTGACAGGCAAGATAGGTATGCTGAGATATTTTTTATTTGTTAATTCTCATCCATTTTTTTTTACTCTCTTTAATTTACTTGTGCCCTTAAGTAACTTATTAAGTGGGTGCTCTGCTACTGCACCTGGAGGATCTTGTGGCATCACAGGTGGAAACGATCTGAATGTGAAGAAGTGCTGAAGGCTTTGTCTCTTTCTGCAACGAGTTTGTCCCTATTCCGTCTAGGGAATATAATAAGGAGAAGGTGTTGTGTTTTGATCCTTACCCACACATGCCCATTTCTTGCTGTTGGTAGGAAAAGAGATTGCCAGCTGTGTCTCCAGTTGTATTAAGGCAGAAATCTTCCCTTTGAGCAGTGAGCAGCAAATGTGTGCTTAGCCTCTAAGTGATATGAATGGAGATTATTAAATATAGCTAGAATTTTTCATTGTTATTTTTATCGTTTCTGCATTTGCTTGTCGAAAGATAAATTGTAGGTGAACCCTTGGAAACTGTGCAGGGTCTTATTTTGCGGGCAAAACGCAGCATCACGAGTCCTGGGCAGCCCCGGAGGACTTTGTGGCGGAGGCGTAGAATTAGGAGTCTCTTCTACACGGAGAAGCAGATCAGAGAGGGAGAGAAAAGGGCAGGGAAAAGAAGGCAACTGCTAAAATCCGTCCCCAAAGGGATGAATGAATGGGTGACACACATAAACGAGTGCTGTGATGGTCTGACTTACTGTAGCTCGGTCTCTGGATAATCCTCGTATGCCAGATTTCTGTAAGGCCAACATGTGACACAAAGCTTGCCTCCCAACCGACAAGTGTGCTTTGCTGGTATTAAGAGGCTGGCTGGAGGCTGGTCTCCCAGTGTACGTTCGGACACGGGTCCATGGCTGCGTGTGGTACGCGTGCTTGCTCGTGTGCGTGGTTCTGCAGCCGCCGTCTTTTAGAAGATCTTCAAAGCCAAACTGGGATTCCGCAAACTCCTGGCTGTTGCATGGACAGTCCCAAACTGGCCTGAGTGTTGCCACATCCTTTTTAGGAAAAAGGAAAAAAAAGGAGGAGGGGGTGAGGAAAAAAAAAAAAGAAACAAGAAACAGGAAAAAAACCCAAAGACTTCTAGCCGGGATTACGTTTCTCACACCTGTCACCACTGATGTCCTCTCAAGGTTAGAATTCGAGCTACGTGAGGCCAGCTTAAACCAAACGCCGTTGGAAAGGAGCTCTATGAAGGAACAGCAGGCACTGAAAGGAGAACAGGAGTGCCCACAGGAACATGAACAACAGCCTGCAAGTTAACCTGCCCAGGACTTGGGCTGGTTCAAATAGCTCACTCCAGGAGAAGTCTGAGCATTCCTTTTTTCTTTTCTATTACTATAGGATGGAGGACGAGGCAGTACTGGATAGAGGGGCTTCCTTCCTTAAGCATGTATGTGATGAAGAAGAAGTGGAAGGTAAGAGACCTTGGACTGCTGGGGTGAAAGAATGCCTTTGCAATTCGTGTTGCTATGTAAGATGGACACAGTCGCATAGCAGAGAAAAAGGGTACCTTTGTTTTGCCAAGTAATTAATCTTAAAATTGTCTGAAACGCTGATAAGCTCGATGGGGGTGAAACTGTCTTTTCCAGGAAATCCTCTTTTTCTGTTCAGGACTGAATGTTGCTTTATGCTGCTGGCACACATTTCCACTTCCCACAAAGTGGTGTTTGCTGTGTCTTGCATAGTGGCTGTGAAATATGGGGGCTGTTTGTTTTGCTCTCCTCTGTGGATGTAGTTCTGGCAGTGTTTGCATATCACCACAGCACTTGCAAGTGCTGGAATACAGCGGCAGGTGTTGCAGATGGACAAGCAAACTGGAGAAACCAGCAGAATTTGTACCGAGGGTCGAGGTGGACATAAGGCAGCAGACAAACGTTTGCCTGCGTTACCCTTTTAGCTTAGGAGGCACAACGAGAAGGTTTTTCCCTTGAAGATGAACTTTTTGTCAGAGCAAACAGTTTTCCTCACTTACTAGGAAAAGAGTAGATGTCTTCGGCAGTGTTACTGTTTTCTCTCTGACTAAAAATGTTGTGAAATCCCAAAGGTAAGAGGAATTTCAAGGAGTTCAGTTTAAGGTTGTTTGTGGAAAATTGTTAAGCTGATAGGAATGAATGAGTTGCAGCAAATTTTCTTGTTTTGTGAGGATCAGTTGACTGTGTGCTTTATTAACTGCTGAGGGAGAGGAAGGAAAGGACGATAAGGTATGAACGCTACCTGGAAAGGAAGCCAGCACTTCACCTCACAGTTGCTATGCTGCCCCTCTTGATTTAGACCTATAATTCTACTCTAATTTCTTTATGTACAAACAAACGCCTGTGGCTTTTCAGTTGGAATTGTTTTGCAAGGTGTAGGGTTACAGTTGTATCATTGTCACCGGTAATGGATCATAGCACATTGAGCAGAATGAAAGAAAATAATCTCCAAAGAGATGAATTAGGACACTTCCAGCAGATCAAACCAGTCATTTCTACGAAAAAGACCGTATTTTCTTCCTTTCTTGTATTGAGTAATCTGTGTGCAGTAGCTATAAATCATCCTGTGGGGTTTAATTAGGCCATTTGCTGTCTGCAGGGTCAGAATGACAGGGGATTTCTAGTAGCCTTTTGCTTGTAGAATTATTTATACTTTGGCACAGCAGCAACATTTGAGAGGGGAGAGAGGGAGAATATTTCCTTTATTTTACTGTCTTAAGTGTTGCTACATGCTCTCATGGTGTGTGTTGCCAGTGTGTGGTACTTCAGGAATATAATATAAATTGTTCTTTGTGAAGAGCAGTGTGGGAGGATGCTGGGAAAAAGGTTGTGGTTAATGCTTTAAAGTAACATTTGTAGATGTGGTGTGTTCATCTCCATCTTGCAGTGTGGATATCCTCATGTGATTTTGTTGGGCTAACATAGCAGTGGCGGTTCATCTCACTTGGGGTAAGGAGAAGAGGAGGGGAAACAAATATTTCTAGTTGTCCATGCCAGGCCTCTGAGAAGTGTAGCTGCTTGTCTAAGCCTCCAAAGAGACTTGGGGCTGTCTGACTGGCTAATTCTCTTGTTTGTCCTAAAGACTGGGCCTCGATTCTCACCAGGCTTCTGCAAATGACCTAGCTAAATCACAAAAGGGGCTGCAGCGGGGCCGGCGCTGACGCTGTCACGTCTGTCGGTGTCACGATGCACGTATGATGCACGTGTGATGCCGCCGGGGAGTTGCTGCTCAGCTGCTCCGCTCCCCTGGAGTGGGACAGCCCTGCATTCATAGCATACCTGGCAAATTTGGGGCATTACTGCAGCACAAGTCATCATTAAAGGCTTTGGCACTGTGAAGAGAGCTTACTTGCCTTAGAGGGGAAGGTTTTGAGCTTAAATGGATCCATGATTCCATGCATGTCCTCAGCTACACCTACCTTAGCACGTAATCGGAGCCCTGTGCACTTAATGTAGATGTGTGTCTAATACGCACCCATGTACAGTCAGAGTCTGCATGTATAGAATGAAGTGTAGACTCCTTGAATGGTTTTAAAGATCATCTAGATCCAAGCCCCTGCCATGGGCAGGGACACCTCCCGCTAGACCAGGTTGCTCAAAGCCCTGTGCAACCTGGCCTTGAACCCTTCCATTGAGGGGGCTCCCACAGCTTCTCTGGACAACCTGTTCCAGTGTCTCACCACTCTCACAGAGCAGAATTTCTCCCTTAAATCCAGTCTAAATGTACCCTCTTTCAGTTTAAGGTCTGATGGAAGGGCTAAGGTGTTAGGTTGAAGACCTTCAGCTGACACTTGGTGCAGAGGGTTTTAAATCGTGCACTGCCAGGTGGAGTGAGTTCAAGGAGGAGAGCATTCGTCTGGAGGCCTGAAGGTGTTAGCTCTGAAGTGCTCTCTGTTCCATCAGCCACTTGTACGGTGTGGTTTTAGACTCTATGGTGTTAGCTTCTAAAAGGCTTATGGAATTGTTACCTCCAAGTGTGTGTTTTTCTGGTAGTTTTTATTTTTAACTTACTTCCAATAGGAAATAGTGTACATAGCATAAAGCTGTTGGCCTCTCTTGTCTCTTCTTCCCATTTCTCTCTCCACAGTTTTTTGCACCTAGCAGTCAATGTTGATCGTATTTCTCAGAAAGACTCTTTAAAGCTACTATTTTAATTTCACCAAATGTGCAGGAAAAAACCCCAATACTGAATGGAGAGACGATTTTCTTTTCACTCTTTTTTTTTTTGTTAACTTGATTAGGAGACTGCTGACAGGATAGCATTACGGCAGCGGGACTTGAGGATTCTCCAGCTGCAGGAGTTTGCAGCAGAGAACAGAAAACCCCACCGTGGAACTTATAATATGCTTAGAAAGCAGGCTGCTTTTGCTGCTTGGGGATGGGTTTGATTTGAAACAGGGGAAGACAGTTTTCAAGTTGTCACCTGAAGCCTCCTGCGTCTTCTGCACGTTCTGTGCAAGAAGAGAGAAGCAGCGTGATGTCGTGATATTGGCAGCTGATGACCTCGTATTTGTGAAATAGAGATAGTGACTCTGAATTACCATGTCACTCGCTCATTTGATTACACAGCAGCGTGGGCGAGAGAGAAGGGCTCTGTTTTTCAGGAGGGGGAGAAAAAGGCATTTCTGGTCAGTAGGATGTTGAGACATTTTCAGCTTGGGGCAAGTGTTGGTCATGTCCCTGCTGAGTAAGTGTGAAGTTAATAGAAACCATACCTAAGTTGACAAAAGTATGTCTCTCTGGCCTCATTCCAGAGATTGTTTAATGCTTCTTTAAGATGGTGCCTCAGTCTGGTCCTACGTTGGGGTGTGTTGTTCTTTTATTAGCATGATTGGCCGTTCACATTCGAAAATTATTCCCTTCCAGCTTAGCCCTACTGCCTTGGCCAGTGAGATTGATTATTCAGTCTGTGCTGGTTGTGAAGAACTGCAGTGCTGCCCGTGGCTGATGCTGCACATGAGTACCCAGAAATGCCACTTGGTGAGACAAGGGATCTGCCTGGGTCCGGTTCAGAGTGTGGAAGGGAAAGCGTTTGTGTGAAAACGTAGGCTTTCTTGGGGGAAATCAGGAAGAGGCGCTGCCCTAAGCTGAACCTCCTGTGCGAGAAAGCCATTCTCATTCATGTAGAGGACTGCACGTTCCTTTCCTGGAAGGTAATGACATATCGCTGCGGTGCCACTGTTAGGAGCGCCGGTATGTGTGACATAAACAGATTACTTAATAACCAATTTTGCAAGAGGGGAAAAGTAAAGCTCCACCTTATCCTTTGAGATAAGGTATTCTTGGCTCTTTAAGCGTAACTTCCCCCGGCCTCGTTCCCGCCCTGACTTCATGGTGGGGTGGAGGATGCTGGGTTTCAAGCCTGGCAATTCCCTTGCGGGAAAGCCCGAGGAGTGTTTTGGCTGTGAATGTTAGGAGACGGGGACCAGCACTCCTGTTGGGTGTTTTGTCGTGTGTTTCAAATGGTTTAATGATTTGCCAGGTAAAGGTCTCGAGAGCATCTCTGGGATACCGTTGTAGGCGTGAATTCAGGGAAAATATGCTGTTTCAGTGGAAACTTTTTCAAGGATACTGTCATCGTTCTGGGATTTACTATACAGAGAGCCTAAGCCAGGGATTTTGTTACAACTTGCCATAACTACTTTTTCCATTTTAGTGCACCGCTCCCCACACTTTCCTCCTCCTTGCTTTCTATTCTTGATCCTGTTGTCTCACTACACTTTGCTGGTAGAAAGCTGTGATGCCATAAGCCTCAGATTATTGCTTGATGGCTGGATCAGTGCAGAGAGAAGTTGAAAGGGTGAAGGTAACTGTGAAAATCTTTATTAACAGAAGGTGGGAGAAATAGGCTGTATGTACCCGTTTACTTTGTTCTCTTTTTCTTTTATTCCCCCCCTCAGTTTTTGACCACTGATTGTAGGCAGACCTTTCTGCATTTTCAGACGTAACCACAAGACCTTTTTCCTATCAGTTAGCGTTTTTAATTGCTTTTGAAATAAATATGATTAAAAAATTATTCAGATAAAATCTCAGCAGAGCATGTACTTCATTAATATTCTTTTGTACCTTTAATTTCGATGCAGAGATAGAGCAGGCTGTATTTTGCTTTGGTAAAACTGAGTCAGGCTTTGCTTATGCAGAAGCAAACTGATGAGGACTCAGGCCCTGCCTTTTTGCTCCCTTCCTCTACAGAAACCAGCACAGGTTGGAGCCCAAATGCTGCCCCACACAGCTAATAAAAAAGACACAGGTGGTTTGGATCTTCTCAACTTTGGATTAGCTAGATGAAAGCTTTCCCATGAGTTTCTCTCCAGTTTTAAATCTCTGTGACACTTTGCAGGGTACTGAAATGTGCTGGTAACTGGTTTGTTGTCAATGAAAAGGTCAAGTGCTATGACTTCGTAGCAGACTTTTGATAATATTGTATAACCCTATGGAAAAGTTGGGAGCGATTTTTGTTTGAGTGGATTCATTAACTCAGTAGTACAGATGCTGTGAGCTCTGAGTAATAGGAACCGCTGCTGAGGTGGTTTGATAAGAACTTTTTGTCATTAAGATCATATCACTTTTAAATCATTTGTTAGTTTGAGGCAAGTAAATCTAAAAGCATGCTTACTCTTGGTAATTTCCAGCAAGTGTCTGTGATCCCCATCGTTGCGTGGGATATCCTTCTGGTCGTTGCACGTGTCTGTCACCTGTTGTCAGGAATTGGCATCAACTTTAGCATTACTGGGTCTGTGTGAGGAAGTGTTGATGCTTGCCTTCTCCAAGCTCTGTGAGAAGAACTGCAGTCCAAGTTCAGATGAAGATAAACTGACTTTACGTAAGGTAGTGATAAGTTGGCTGTGCAGGCAAGAGAAGTCGAGAAAACGTTGTAAGAACAGCTGAGTCAATATATGATTTGGTGTGCCCCTTGAGAAGGAAAAAGGTGGCGTTCTCTTTCAAATGGTGATAAGTTATACACCGACACATGTTGTGAGCATAAAGGTACGTGGCAGTGAAGGAAGGTGTTTCCGTACCATTCTGACAGCAGCAGGCGCTTTTTTTCTATTTCTAATGGGGTTAGAAACAATCACCAGCTCTGTGACCTGGCCCTGAAACCAATTTTCCTGAGGGCCGTGCTAATTAGAAAGCTGGCCCTCACATGCCTTATAGCCCCTGAGGGGAGCTACTTCTCTTGAGTGGATTAAAAAGGTGACACAAAATGTATTGAGGAGGCCGAGATGCAGTGGTTCAGTGGGAAATGCCGTTTGCTCTTTTTTGGCTATATTTAGCGAACTGTCGTGGTTTTTGCCTGTTCACTGGATTGGCAAATTTCTAAGACGAGTGCTCCATGCCGTAAATCAAAGGATAGAGGAGTAGTGATGGTGAATGACAGAACCTGCTTGGCAAACAGGGAAAGCTGCTGAGGCAGAACGGGGAAGATACCTGACCCCATTTCAGGGTTGGGTTTCTTCAAGCTTGGCCACATCAGTCACAGCCTTCATGCAGGTAGGGAGCACAGCTCTTACTTGTGTTGGAGGGTGATCTAAAACCCACCTGCGTTTATGAACGTGATAGTGCCAAGTACAGCTTAGTATTCCTGTAGTCAGCCTTTGGTAATTACTGAGATGGAAATATGGGAAATGAGGCCAAGATTTTCAGCCAAGATGAGCTATTTTGGGTGGTCATTTAGGGCTCTGCAGAAGGGAATGTAATTTTGAAGGAACTGTGGTCAGTGCTCGAGGCAGATGCCAGAAAATCCAAGGGTACCGTGCTTCCATAACAGTCCAGCAAGGTTCCACTTCTTTGCCCTGCTCTGCAGTGCCGTGCATTTTTAAAGCCTTCCTTTTCTTTCCGTGGAATCCAAGCAGTGCTGGCCAGATTAGATCAGATCACAGCAGGACAGGTTCGGTGGCTTCTGTAACCTCTCATGGCTCCAAAGAAGAGAAAAAGAAAAGCAGCTTATGGGGTTGTGGGTAAGAGTCTCACAATAGCTTATGTAAAGCTCACTGAGAATACCCCAAATGCATGTTTATTGTTCTGTCGAAACAATGTCCCACCCGTTAGTTCATTGCCAACTTCCTCATGTTCTCCTGTCACGGAGCGGTACCTTACAGCTGTCATCAGCGTGTGTCTTCTGGGCTTCGTGTTCAGATCCTTTCCTAGCAATTCCTAGCATGGTTTTTTGGTGACTGGTTTGGTCTGCTCCTTTTAAACAGAGTTTGTAGGGTCTTCAAGAAGTCAAATGAAGACCTCATTTCATTTTTTCATTTTCTTTTCTGTTAAGATATTCTTGACTTGACTTTGAGTCCCATCTTTCAGAGTGGCCTCTGAATCCTGTTAGGAATCTGGCAGTTCAAGTCTGGGTCATCGATGGGGAGCGAGGGAGCGTACGTCTGAAATTGAGAAGTGCAAGCTTTAGACAGATGGCTAGGAAAAGTTTCCTTCTGGCTAACTATAGTGTTGTTACGTGGGAACTTTTTAAAGACTGCAGAGGTGACTCTACATAAAGACTAAACTGACCTTTTGAAGGTACTGATGTTCTAGAAGCCTGATGTTATAGAAATACAAGAAAATCTTCAATTTAGGTGCTGTCTTTCCCTGCACAACTTGGTTACTTGCACCTTGTAGTGATTGTTGTAAAGGATATGAAGTACAGTATTACAAGTCCAGAAAATGGTTTTTTGACAAGTTCCCTGCTTAATTAATATCATTACTAATACTGGATCCCCTCTTGAATACTTTCATCTTAGCCACAAATTTGGGGTTCTTCTGTCAGAACCAAAGAGAGCCCTGTTGTTTCTCTTTGTACCCCTTCCCATTTCATCTGTCAGTTCTGTAGTAACTTGAGTTTAGTCTCTCTTGGAGACTTTTTTTTGCTCTTTACTGTGTCTCTCTCATTGCAGACTGTCCTCCTGATGGCTTTTATTAGGTGTGAAACCCCAGCCCAACCTTATGAGTATCCTTTTACAAGTTTTTAGTCCCGTCACTTGATGGATTTGCAGTGACCCTTTTCTTTGGCCAGCTGCCACATCCCCTGGAACAATTAGTTTATTACATACTAGTATTGCAGAGGCGGGCTGCCCTGTCTTGAGAGGGGAACACATCTTTTCTGTGGTTCTGCTGCTTGATGCAGTTGTTTTGCTGTCGGCAGGCAGCAGGGAGGGATTTGGATCTGTTTTATCTCCAGTTGGTATGTTAAGCTTGTTTAGATTTCACCCAGATCTCAACTAACAAAGTGCTGAATGAGCTTCTTGTGCTCTTTACCTGATCGATAAGTTTTTAGTCGCCTGGAAAATCAGTCACTTGAATATCAGTATGTTGCAAAAACCCCGGGGGACTGGGCTGGTGAGCCTGGCAGTATACCTGGTCAGCCCATCTAGAGGATTAGTTATGGTTTGGTTTTGTTTTATTTCTTCTGAGTGGCATTATCTGTGTTCATATGGTGATGGGAATAGTCCTCAGCTCTTCACACAGTGCTAAGGGAGATCATATTCCTCGTTTCTAATGCAGCCTTGTTCACTGCCAGGTCTGTGAATTTCCATGGCTGTTCTCCTACTCAGAATTTACGTCTTGCTTTTTATGGCCTGTGTTTTCATCTGTGTGGAAACTAATGCTCTTTCAGATCACTCCTGGGAAATTTTTAGGTGCAATATGATGACCATGTGGGAGGGACCAGGAAGAGTCATTTCTGTGCCACGATCTGAAGCAAGGTGTCGGGCAGGCTCTGCGCTCCATCCCATGTGCGTCGGGCTGGGCAGAGCCTGGAAGATGGACTTGGTCAGGGTGTGTGGCTGCTCCTCTGCCAGCACCAGCACCTGCCACCCCTTTAAAATCAGGTAGAGTTGAGGGCATTCAGCACGTGACAGCGTGGCCTTTTGTTCTTATTTCTTGAGCTGATTTGACACTAAGCAGGGCTTAGTTTGGGCCTTCCTTAGTGCTACTTTTAGTATCTCCCCTTTTAAAATGGATCATCCCTCTGATTTATTTGTCCTTCTGGGCCACCAGCTTTTTATGTCATGGATTTCCTTGGATTCTCACACAAAATGAGAAATTCCCTTCTGCTACCACCCTGGGGTTGGAAAAATGGCTGTTAAAAGCTGCACTCACTGGCTGGGATCCCAGCGTGTTGGCTGCTGCTCCATCTCATTCAGTGCTTGACTTGGACACCTTCTTTTTGGCCACAAAGGTGATGTCTTCTGCTGATGAAGCACAGGGTGTGCTGCATCCCCTGCCCATCTCGTGCAAAGTCGGAGCTGTGGTAGGTGCAGATTACATGTTAGCAAGTTCTCATGAAGTTAGCACTTGGTTAGTGGTAGGTGTGAAAGCTGTGTGCTCCAGGGAAGCCACACCGATAAGTAAAGCTTCACCCACCCCAGGGGTAAGCTGTGTTTTAATTCCATCCAAGTATGAGACTGATAGCTAGGCTATGGGGAAGGACCCACCTTTACCTGCTTGTGTCTTCTTACAGGTCAGCCAGACCCCGAAGTTCAATGACTGGGGCAACCCGAGCAAAGCCTTTCCTTTTGCTGACCCTAAATACCTGTCTCAGTCTTCTCTGAGAGTCTGGGTGCACACGACTGCCCGGTGCAGGAGGTGTGAGTGATCAAATTTGGTGGAGAAGAGGTTGGCTGTGTAGACACGCCAGTCATAACCACATGAGCGTGTCCAAGCCTCATGGGGTTTAATTTGACTCTCCTGGTTGTTTGGAAAGGAGCAATGGAAGTAAAAAAAAAAAGGGCCAGGTGAAAACTGCCGCTATTCAGCTGATTTTCATTGCTTTATAACTTGCTAATGCTACCATTTTTAATGCATTGATCTTGTTTCCTTCTAATGTGCAAGTCTGGGATTCTTTATGGTCTAGTCTGACCAGACTCTAAGTCTCAGCAACCCCAGTCATGTGGAAGGGATTCCTTCTGAGATGTTATGCACCAGCCAGACCTGATCCTTTGATCCTCTCTTTCTCCAAATGACCAAGTTTTGGTTTTGCTGAGCAAAAGCCATTGCACCGTCACCATTTTCTTAAAAGAGTTAGTGCTTAAAAATGTGGAGTATCATAAATAGTGATCTCTTTGCATATTTGGCTGTAGGTGTCTGGAATTAAAAAAGCAGTTCAGCCTTACGCAGTGTCAGGCTTACAGTCGGCACTTGGTGAGGCACTGAGATTGCAGAAAGCTGTAGGCTCAGCTCAGTGCCTAGATGACCTCAGGCACAAAAGGTGCCTCACTTAGATAATCTTGGGGTTTTGTCATGCTAAGGCTGTGATTTCAGTCTGCTTTTCCTGTAGCACGGATTTTTCTAGTAGCACCCTACATTTGGGTCATTACCATGGCCAATGATAGTCCATTACATATATGTGTTGAAGCAAACAATAAGGAAGGCTTTGTGGAAGGCCTGTTGTTGCAGGATGAAGCTCCTCAGAATCACCTAAATTCAAACTTCATGAGAAACCTGAGCTCTGCAACTCTTAGAGGTGCATCACACATCAGAGCTACTCTGTATGATTCTTCTGGGAGGAACTGGTTTCTTAGCAAGGATGTTGTAGGTAGTGCTCTCTAAGGCAAATGTGGTTCCAGAACTAGTTTGGGAAGCAATGCTTGAGCTGTGGATTTCTCTCTCTATCAGTGTTTTTTGTTGTTTGCCACCTGTCCGCTGGGTCTGTGTGTTGCACATACAGCCTCCCTCTCGATCTCTAAGCAGCAGCCATCTCTCCTTCCTTGGACAGGAGAGGATTCCCACTGACAGACGGGTCAGGTTGGATTCCAGCCTTGTGCCGCAGCAACTGCAGAAACACCTACACGGAAGTACATGTATAGAGCTACAAGAACCTGGTGTTTGATCCAGGTCTGTTTTTTCCTGCTAGAAACCGGTGTGAAGCTTTCTGCATATTTCAGCGGGTGATAGGGAGCAAGCACTCAAAAGGAGATGGAGGTTGTGTAGGCAGTTGGTGATCTGGCTGTGCTAACACAAATTTGATTACATAAACATACCCAAGGAACTAATGGGTAGCTGAAACTTTACCAGGTCAGCCAACTTCCAGCCTGCAGATTTCATACTGCTTTTATTTGTCAATGCACTTTTTGGGTTTTTTTTCCCCTCCTGTGTTTACATTTCTTTAACTCTCACATTTCATTGAGGGGAATAACCCAGAAGAGGAACAGGAGCACTGAGGCGGTGTGCTTGGGGGCCTGGCGCGTTAAGGCGAGGTGTCTGGAGCTGCTTTTTCCTGGGCACGCTGTCAGAGCTCTGCTGGGGTCAGCATGGGAGTTTGTGTGCCGTGCACGACTTAGGATGTGGATAGCTTCGTTCCCAGGATGTCAACAAGACTGTGCTTGGCCAGGATGGAGACAAGAGATGAAAAGATATTTTCACAGGCAAGGAGGGAATGGTGCATGTTGCAGAAGGTAAATTTGGTAATACATGAGTGGGTTTTCACCACTACAACTGACTCAGGGAGACTTCTGTGCCCAAACTCTAAATCTGGACTCTGAATCATGAGCTGCTGTTCTTTAATAGCTCTTAATAAGCCAAAGATGTGGTTTCAACTAAAATTTTTTCCAGGGGAAAAATACCTCTCTGATGATGAGTACTTCTTACTTTATTAATAATCAGATGAAATGATTTTGCTCTGAATTTGATGCACAGCAAAGTTTCTCCTCAGGCACAAGAACTTGGAAAATTCTAGCTACAGCAAGTGTAAGTTCAAGGAAGCCCCAACCTGCTACTGTCCCTTAGGGCAGAGAAGGTGCCACTTTGACCTGCAGGTCTTGCTGTGCACCTTACCTACGGGATTTTAGTGTTGTGAAATTTATGCCTCTGGTCAACCAGAACAGCTCTAAAAATTCATGAGCTGTGCACAGAGGCTAATCATTTTCTGAGGGGAGAGCGGGTACGGGAGCAGCCCCCAGAACAGGCTGCAAGTCCAGTGAGGGCCACCAGAGGAAACTGGCAACTGGCCCGTGCTGGGTGTCCACAAGAAACTTAGGGTTGAGGGAGTCCTGGGTTACTGGGAGAGGTTTAGCTCTGCGGTGCTTGTATGTCACATTAAATTTATCAAGCATTAGCATTTGTAGTCGATAGTTCTCATGGGAAAGGCTCTGTTACCCCGGTGAGTAGGAAATGTCTCAGAAGCCCAGTGCATTGAGAGTATGTGTCAATTGTTTCCTTCCAGGCGCTTTGGGAAGGGAGCCTAGAAGTTTATCTCAGCATTTGCAACAATATAAACAGAGGCCAAGCACTTCAAATATGCAGAAAAGGAAAAAAGTCTTGCGTGGCCTCCCGGAACAGACCAGGAGGCGGGAGGAGGGGGTGGGGAAGACAAAAAAGCAACGTTAAGTAAGTCTCTCCCTTGCAGAATAGGGAAAAGCAGCTAAGTAATGCAGATGTTTGCCTGCATATATACAACTTAGTTTCATATTACCAGAATCTGTACTGTGCACATGTGGTCAAAAGATTAAAGAGATTGTCCAGTTCTGTTGGCAGCATATTAAAGTATTAAGACTACAGGCTTACTATGATGTGTTTCTGTTATCAAGCTGACCGCAGAATTAAAGCGATGCAAAGGAGGACGTTGTTTTAATACCGATAGCAGAATCGCCCCATCCTTTTACGTTGGGCTTTTGGACACGATCTCGGCGGCAAGAACCCCTTGGGAAGGGCCACCGCTGCCCTGTCAGTCCTGGGGCCACCCTGCAGCCCCCGCGTGTGCTCAGATAAGATTTCCCCTTCTCTGTCCCTGTGCAGCCTTTATGCCATCTGCTGTGTTAAAGCTGACGTCTCCAGATTCTGGAGCAGCTTTCCTGGTTTGCTCTGACAGGCTAGAGCTAAATCCTGTCTTCAGGTGTTGATCTGTAAAAGGTCTTGCTACGCACGCCCCAGCGTTGGGGCTCTGCCTGTTCCCTCTGCGGTTCAAGCCCGTTTGTGGCTGGGCTGGAGGCAGCAGATGGAAGTCCTTTTTCTGCGGTCACTGCTGTGATTTTTGGACCTTGCTCGACCTCGGATTTCTGTTACTTTTTTTGTCTTGCTCCCCGAGATGGGTGCCTGGTGCTGGCCCAGCCAGTCGTACAGCTGCTGGCAGCAGAAGGAGGTGCACATATAGCGCTGAACTTGTGATATCTCAGCCTAGATAGTAATGGCTAAAAAGCGTCTGTAACTTCACTTGGAGAGATTTTTCACTAACCCTTTGTTAGCTTATATCTTGATATTACAGTTACTATGTATCTTTATGTCTGTATGTGGTCTATATATTTAATGTGGTCTGCATAGTTACCATCAGGACGTGAGCTGGCTGTAGTGCTCTAGCGGCCAGAACGACGACGAGATCGGTGTTAGGCCCGTCGCAGGCACCGCTGCACCATCGTGTCTGTGAGCGAGAAGGGAATTTCTTTAGACACCCCTGCTTTCTGCTACCATTTCCAGATAACAAATTACTTTGAAGGCAAAATGTGTCACACTTAGTCTGGGAATGAACATATTTTTGCAAGTGATCATACTGGAGAGCAATTTTTTTATCTTTTCTTTTTGTTGATCTTTGAGATCAAGAATGAGGTAATTAAGAAGCCTTTTTCAGATGCTTGGTTTTTTTTTTTTATTTAAGTAACTCAGCAACAGCATGCATTTAACATTTCTACTCCGTCCTCTGTATTTGCTTTTCAGAGGAGCTACTGCTGGAGAGCTGTATACCTCAACAGCCTCGCTGGGCTGTAGAAGCATATATGTAGATGGGTATGAGAGACAGTGTTATAAGCATAGGGCATGAGCTATTTTCATAAGCTACTGGCCCTCTCCTTGCACACAGCTCATCTTTCTGTTATTTGCACAGCTCTTGGGGAACTCAGCCTTTTTAAAGGAGGTCCACGCTGATTAAGCAGCTTCGTAAAAGAAAGCACGTCCGGATGCTTTCGCTAGGAAAATTCACGTGCGAAAGAGGTGAAGGATTCTCCAGACTTCACAGCTTGCCTCGGGAGCATGTGGAGTTTGAAATGGCAAATGCAGGGTTGTATTTCAGGGAAAAGTCAGCCTGGGCATGTTGTCCCTAAATTTTCAGTTGTTCAACCTTAAAGATCGAATTTATCATAACAAAGAGGTACATTTATCCGTGAAGTTAGCTGGTGGCTGCAGACTCTGGCTTTACTGCTGTGCTGGCATTTTGAGAGTTGCTTCTTGTGCCCTGCAAGTAGCTGTTTCATCTGGAGCCTTGTCATGCTGCTGAAAAGCTGACAGCAGCCGTCAGCGCAGCTCCCAGGTGAAAAAGCAATGTGTACTCTGTAGGGAGGGAAAGCTGATGGAGGTGGGTCAGTGGCGAGGTTTTTCTCCTTCCACATGGGTTGGGATGGGATGGCGCTGCGGGATGGAGCTGCTCTCCGAAAGGTGTAGCCTCTGCCTTCTCTGGAATGTGTCATCTGGTGTGGTGGCATGAGATTTTAATAGCCATGCTTTCATGCAAGGTGTTAGCCCGTGCTAAGAATAGCTGGATGTGACTCTAAGAATAGCGGCCTGTGGGGTGACCGAGACAGTGAGTCCGTGGAGGGACAGCTCTGCGGAAACGCTGCACTGAGAGCAGAAGTAGATGACTGGACCTACAGATAAAATTGCATTTGTTCTTCAGTGCTTTTATGGCTCGTTCATTCAAATGAACATGCTCCAGTCGTGTGTGCGCTTATCCGAAACTCTTCACTCACCTACATGAGTGGGGAAACCAAACTTGGTCAAAAGCATAGCTTACAGCTGTCATTTATCAAGAGGTAAATCTGAAGGAGCTCGTTTTGAAGCTCACAGCGAGATGGATGAATGATTTGGGCACAGAAGATGGCTTGTAAATGCTTTCTGCAAGCACAAGGGAAAAATATATATCCCAAGTTAGTAGAAGCACAGAAAGCCCTGTAAATGAAATACTTTATCAAACTGATCAAAGAGACGTAACAGTTGGCAAATGTAGTTTAAGGGCTTTTGTTTGAAATGAAAGTCTGTATGAAAGGGAAAAGGCATACTTGGTGTTGACAGTCAGTGTATGAAAATTAGCCCTCAGGTTTGTATTACTTAATTTTAATTTTGGAAAGCATTAAATGCTTACAAGTTGACTGTAACTTATGTTAATAGGCCTTTCTCATCTGCTGTGTTTTAATAATACCCTAATGGTGCTTTGACACTTGTTATACAATGGACTAAATAGTCAAGTGATGTAAGTTTTGTTGCTCTAAGCTCTTCAATTAAGCTGGATCAGTTGGCATAAGGTAGGTATTAAGTCCAGCCAATGTATTTAGTAAAACAAACAGAAAAATGAGTGTAGAATATTTCTGAAGTACACTACATTCAATATTGTAAAATGAGTGTGATTGTCCCTCTGTGGTTTTTATTTTTAAATGAGTCACAAGGACAGAATAATTTTCAGAGACTCTGCATTGGCATGCATACTCCGTGATGATTATACAAAAAATACTTTCTCAGATGGTAGCTGAAGAGCTCCTAGCTCACCTTTGGAGACAGGAAACTTAGCACTAATGAATTTGAGGCCAGCGAAGAAAGATATTTTACTTGTCTATTTGAATGAAATGCAGCGTGAACTGTACTGGCCCGTGATGCACGAACTCTATGTGGTGTGAGTTAATGTTTGCTGTGCTTGTGCTCCACAGGTCATCACACTATTTACATTGGAGTCCACGTGCCGAAGAGCTATAGGAGAAGGAGGCGTCATAGAAGAAGACCTGGGCACAAAGAAAAGAAAGAAAAGGAGAAAATCTCAGAGAACTACTCTGACAAATCAGACTTAGAAAATGCTGACGAGACAAGCAGCAGCATCCTTAAACCACTCAGTAAGTACTGGTTTCAGCTCTCGCTCACTACAATGGGCTGTTGTCTGGTGATCTGCTCTTGATCTGGTCACGCAGGAGGAAAGCGGATCCATGAAAACAGTCCTCTTGTGTTACAGGGCTGGCGTAGTCTTAATCAGTTGCTGTCAAACGGTTGCTGTGGCTTGGAAAAGGTGCAGGCTGGAGCAGATACTTCATCCCTCTGTATCACCTGAATTTGCTCCCAAGCTAATGCCAACCAGGAACAGGCGGAATTTTCAATAGCCATTTGACACTGGGTGTAAGCAGATCGCAATGAAATGCAAAAGCCGAGTGGATGCTCAGGCAGATCAGTTGCAGGTTCTGCCCTGGCTCTCAGGCTGTGCAGCCTCTCTAGAATTCAAGCACTCTGTGGTTTCAACTAGAAATGGCCTCGTAGCAGCAGGGTGATGAGAAGCACCAAGACACTGCTGTGGATTTTAAGAAAAATAACCACTTGGGATTTGGCTTTCTCGTATCAGTACCTTGTGGTGCTAATAAGCCTTCTCTCTTCAGGAATTAACCAGTTTTTGCAAACAAAAAGGAGAAGAATAAAATGTAGCGTTTCTGTATGTTACAGTATATGTAAGAGGTTGAATAGCTGAACTTTTAATAGGCAGGTGAGGTCCGTTTTGGATGCTCTGTACCAAAATTCGTGCTGAAATGGGTACCTGGACTCTACTTTTGTCTGTGTGTACAGATGTGCAGTCTTTTCCTCTCTCTCTCTGGCTGAGATTTTTCCCATAGCCTTTTCCACCCTGACCTCTTTGCACTGCGTATTTTTGGAGCAGGATCATTTAAATGCCACACGATATTCCAGGTGTCCCATGCAATAGCATTAATACTACATCACTGGTAAGTTTTTCTGTATTGTTGGTTGTCTCGTGTTTCCAGATACTTTACCAGGTTCCTGCAGGGACTTGCTGTTTTGCGCTGGTGGCCAGATCCTTTTACGAGCTGGCACAGTTAATTTAGAACACTGTAAAGGATAGGAGCAGTTCAGATTACTGTCTTGAATTTCCAAACATTGAATTACATGTTGCCTCATATCCCCAGTCTTTTTTCCCTCCTGAAACTCTTGTCTTTGTAGCTGACCTGAATTACTTGCTTCCTACACTTTTTTTGCTTGCTGACAAGCTTTTCTGTTCTAATTCTGCCTATACAGTAACACCTGGCTTCATTCTGAAATTCCGCTGTTCCGTTCTTCCCCTTCTCCAACATTTGTAAATGGCTCTTTTATTTCCATTTTGGTTTTTGTCTCTTTGGTCGTTGCTGGTGTGAGACAGTTGTTGGCTATTCTCACTGTTGCAACTTTAGATGTCTCTTGCTGGACCTTTGAGGAGGTCTTTTTGAGGGTCTGAATGGCTTATGTGTGCCATGTATCCAGCTGCTCTGCTCGCTGGATGTGTCCAGGGAAGACCAGTTCACATCAAAGCTTACCAACTTAGTCCGGTACTCATTACTGGCAATCATGGCAAGAAATCTCAGTTATAACCCTGTTTCGTATTTTTTTAATCTTCATCTGTTAATAGTAAATGAATGAGGGCTATGTGGTTCAGATTCAATTTCAAAGAAATAACAGTATTAGAAACAAAGAACTGGGAAGTTTTGAACAGGAATTTTAATGGATTTGGGAGAAAACTGAAGTGGAATTTATTACATGTGTTTGAGACAACTGTCAATAGACGGAGTGTGCCATCAGAAGCTGAAATATCTGTTGGAGCAGTGTGGTTTAGTAGAGTGGGATAGAACGAAGGAATTTGCTACTGAGCAGGGCCGGTGACTGCATGGCAGCCAGGAAGGGGAGAGTTCTAGGGTTTGATTTTCTTGTTTAAAGCAAGAGGAGGAAAATAATAGAGGCTGAATAAAAGCTGAAACGCAGGTCGTGGAGACAAGCAGAGCTGATGGAGGTAATTTTACAGGGATGGCTGACGTGTGGGAGCTGGGCCAGCTCTGCAGGGGCTTGGTGGGAGTGCGTGTGGGGTACACGGTGTTTCCACCTTGTCACAAGAGGAGGGAAAATAAAACCCAAGAAAAAACGTAGCGCTGGACACGGAGGGAAGAGGAAATCCTGAGCCTGCTGTGCTGTCATACGCAGCTCAGCGCCCTTCTCGTGGAGAGACCTAAGAATAGCAGAAGGGACCCAGGAATAGCAGAGCGAGGGTGTTGCGGTTCCCAGGATTAAGGGCTGCTGGGACCGCTGCGTTAATGACCTTTGCGTAACGTCGCTTTGCGTGATTGCTGGCTCTAACCAGGGGCTTGGCGTGCTGCTAAAATACGGGATCGGAATCACGCATCCTTCAGATGCCTAGAAGAGACTGCTGCTCAGTAAATACAGGGTTGTGACTATAACGTGTCGGACACTGCCTTCAGAAAGGCTACGGAGGAGGTGATAGGTGTACACAGGTATAACGAGGTAATAAAATGGAAGTGCAGTTCATGTGGTTAGTTCATGTGGAAAGGGCTGAACTCAAGCCCATTTTGAACTTGTCCTTTGAATTACCTTATCTGTGTTTTAAAACAAGCGAAATCTAATTTTACAGGAAGAAAACTCAGACCCCTTCAGGAAAGATATGGTGCAGCTCAGTTTATAAAATCCGGAATTTATCTAGCTCCTTCTCTTCGTTGTTTTTTGCCGTTATTAACTTGGCCAATATTAGATGCTGTCAGTTCAGATTGTCTATAACTGGTAGTTTATTTTGTCTTCAAATACAAGGAGAAGCATCTAAAGTTTGATTTGCAAATTCTGTAGTGACGTAATTGCTAAAATAGGTCCTAGAAGCTTAGGAAGCTACTTGATTGTCTCTGTATACTGAGAGCTTTGGTTTTACGGAGTATAAAGCTTAAGCCAGCTTTGATTTGATACATCACTTCTATTTCTTGATCTGTCCCTAAAGACCGTGAAGCCTAAACCTAGATATCGTACCTGAAGATGATTTCTCAGCTTCTTTGGTGAAACATGGGCAATCTGATTTTGACCAAATCTGGTTTTGACTCACCAGGTCAAGGTGCTTGTCCCACAACAAATGAACCTGGTGAAACACGTCTGCAGATACAGGCAAGAAAATAAACAGGTCCAGAGATGCAAACCTTCACTATCGGTGGTTTTTTTCCAGTTCAAAAACAGTCTAGCTGTGCTTCTGTATTTGGGAATTAGTGTAGTCTGGCAATGTCAATTCTTTTTTTGAATCTCTGTCCAATTCAGTCAAACAAGCCAAACTCTGGTAGTTTATAAACACCCTTCAGCTCTCCCATCTGGAGAGAGTTAGGGAAGTTGAACGTGTACAGATACGTTTTATCCTAACTAAATTATTGCTTGGGAAGCATGCCTGCTTCAAAAATCCAGACAGGGATATTGTCTGATACACCGAGGAAGAGGCTTGAAGGTGGTGTTGGCTCTGCAGAACCCTTTCAGTATATTCCAGGCCTGCAGGGTCTGTCTCTGCCCTTGGAGAGAAAATTGGGATTCACACCCTTGTTCTCAGGCAGAACTGCTGACACTGGCTCTAGCCGAAATGTGGCTGCCTTTCACCACAGACTATTGCGAAGCCTACCAGCACCTCGTTTCTAAAAACGCCTCCTTTAACCTGCCTGGCCCTGGTTTCCATTTAGGACCATTCAGAAGGAAACACTTTCACAGTGATTACTCTGCACCGTCCAGGAGGTTAAAAAAAAATCACTATTACTGCATTACTAGTAAGTGAGCTTTAAATACCCTCTCCTTATCTGCCTAAAACACACTTAAGAGTTGGAAAATAGATGATTTCTGCTATCAGAACACTGCAGAAGAGGAAGGATAGCATGTGAGAGACAATGGGTAAAATGGACTTTTCAGAGGGAAGATTTAGTGATTTTTTTTTTTTCTGTAGTGCTAATAGCTGTGGTATTGACCTGATAGTATTTTGGGTGTACTTAATTGTCTGTGGTTAATGACAGCTAATGCACTTAGTGGGGTGAAGGAAAGACTCTGCTGGAGAGAAGAGAGCTGGTGGGGACAGCCACGGGCGGCTCGTCAGCTGGCTTGAATTGAGGTGTCAAGCCCGCCTCTATCTCCTTGGGTCTGCCCATCGCTTATCTCCATGGGAAGCAGGTGGTGTAGGTTGCTCTGGCTTGCAAGGGATGAGACAAGGGAGGAACAAGGAAGGCAGGTAGAAATTTCTTCCTGTGATCAGAATTCATTTCCCTCTTCCTCATTCTTTACTACAGACCTGCAGAGATTTTCCCATGAGGAAATGCATCTCTGCTGGATCTGGGAAGGGGTTTCTCCTCGTTGTCTCACTGCCCTCCGAGATAATTTGGCTCACCTCCCTGGCTGAAGCCCAATGAAATCAGGTCTCTCAGTAAGCTCTGTCATGACAGGCAGCTTGTAGACACCATCTTTACGTTAGAGGTACTCTGAAGAGATGCCTGTACTTTTGCAGACTGTGCTTGGATTGTCCTCAGCCTGGCCCATCTCTGTGCCCCTCAGACACATGTATGTGTTAACACAGATAGGGATTACTCTATTTTAAAACTCTTAGCAGCACATGTAGAACAGAAGTGCTTGGAATATGGGGTACGGACTTGGGCTGATGTGAGCGATTATCATGTTAGAAGAAACAGAAGTAGCAAAATGTGTGGTTCTTGGACAGAATGGAAATTCTCGTCTCCATTCGGTTGATCAGTGCATGGCCTGTGGTTTCTGGAAGGTGAGCAGTTGTCTGTGTTTATTTGTGACTCTGCATTCAGCGGCTCGAGTCCTTTGATAGGCCAAGGTGATTCCAAGCAAGCGAAGAGCAAGAAGCCCAAAATATAAAATACCTGTCCCTTTCCAAAATAGCTGAAGGATTTTCATGTGTCTTCAAGGAGAAGCTATTAAGTAATGATTTGCAATACTACACCTTTATAGAGAGAGATGCAGCATCTTACGTTCTTGAGGCCTTTCAGAGAATCACAGAATCATCCAGGTTGGAAAAGACCCTTGGGATCATCGTGTCCAACCTTTCTCTGCAGAATCACAAAGTTGTATTGGCTGCCTGGCTTTATCCTCTTGCCGCATTCATTTTTAACAATGTTACAAAAAAATAGGATTAAAAAAAGGAATTTGCTTTGATGGGACAGTAAGCTGCACACTGACATGGGACGTCTTCGTCCACATCCTGAGTATAGCACTTCGCATGCATATGGGCACGTATTTCTACATATAAATGCAGCCTTTAAAGGCTGAGAGGGAGTCTTTGGGAGTTCCCTTTGCTGAAGGGCTGTAAGGTTTGGGTTTTTTCCTCTAAGTATATGTTATTGCTATCAGCAATAAAAGGTTTTATCTCACAAGTTGTGTAGAGCCTTGCTGTAATACTGTATGGTTTAGTGACTGTTTCTGTTAAAACCACTTACAGGTCTGAAAAATTGTTATTGTCGAAGGGAAAGATTTATCTAAACTCAGCACAACACTTAAGGAAATGGAGTGGGAGGAAAGGAAATTCGTGGTTTGCTAGAAATGGGCATTTGGGATGTTGTGTCCCGAGCAGTGCTTGCCTTCGGAAATGACTGTGACACTTCGCTTTAGCCAGGTACTGGGACCCAAGGGCAGCAAGCAGTAACGAGGGGCCCTTGAAACTAATAAACTGCGTGTTGCAGCCCAATTTTCTTAGCGCTTGCATCTGTGAAGAGAGTAAAACCTGATTTTTGGTGGGAGTCCAGTTCTTGACAGGTGGATAAATATAACTGTGAAAATCTAACTTTGGAAAACCTTAAAGGAGGGATAAGTGGTTGTGAGCTGAGGCTCTTAAATTTTACACTGTTAGTTGCAGCTCTTGTGCATGTGGGCTAAGCTTGCTGAAGATTTTCATTGCCAGTTGAAAGGTGTAGCTGTGATCTCGTTTCCAGGACACAGAACCAGAAAGAGAAAAGAGAAGTTGAAAATCTGAATCTGTCTGGGGTGGTTTCTAGAGTACGTGTATAGCAAGAGAGAGCGAAGGGATGATACATCATCCCTTAGAGGTTTGTAAAGATTTGCAGCTTACTCAAAGCAATTCCTCTTCCATCCACCAAGTAGTTCTCGAAATTTTTTAGTAAGAAAACCTCTCTTGAACCCTCAGATGTGGGTTAGGAGAAGCATTTTGTGGAAAGAGATGATGTTGGCAGTAGAGTCATTTCATTAGGGCACTGTTTGAGGCTGGTGCTGTCATTCAGGATGGAGAGCATCTCTCCTAGTGAAGGTGATTCCTCTGGCTGGATCACATTCGCACATTTGGGTCACAGGCAGCCGCTGTGTCCCTCTGTAACGATCGCCAAGCGTCATCCCTCACTGAGGGTTCATATGCATCTAGTTTAAAATGCAGCCTTCTCTCGAAAGTAAATTCTGTGAAATCTGGGACTAGGAAAGCCAGAACCCTAGAGCTTCCTGCTTGCTTGAGGCTTGCTGTCAATTTTGATTATGCGTGTTGAGAGGTGCTGCTGAAATCCTGCCTGTGTCTGATACGGGGAGAAAACTAATTATCTCTAATAGATTGGCTGAACCTGATGGATTCTTCAGCATCCCTGGGTACCATTTCTTTGCTTTTATTTTTAAAAAACTGGCTAATCGGTGCTTGGTTTATTGAGATGACTAGCAATATAGAAGATGTTGTGGTGAGCCATCTTGGAGCGTATGAATTCACCACACAGATTTGTTCAAGTGGAGGCATTTTCATTTTTAAACCTTGTACAACAGTTTGTCCGTTGCTTCTGATTGATGTGGGTCACCCTGAAGTTGATGGCATATTGGTGTCCTTAGTTTCCTTTATGTTATGGTTTGCTTCTTGCATAACAATTGCTTTTTTTGATCCTTTCTGGTTCTACATGTAGTCTCGTGGGTCTTAGGTGCCTGGATGAGAAGCATACTCTGTGTGTGTCTGTGTGTGTCTGTGTCTCTTTGTGTGTCTCTGTGTGTGTGTAAGTGGTTTTATAACATACTTGGGGATGGTGCTGGCCATCCAGGTGTCCCTGGAGGCCAAGCTACTCTGCTGTTCTGTTGTGTTCTCTCACTCATCAACATGATCTTTATCAGAAAAGAAAGCTGAAACATCCAGTGTTTCTGCTCTTAATTCTCTTAAGTGCTTCCTCACATCCCTAATTCCAGCTGAAATCGGTAACGCCAGAGCAGCTCTTTCAGGATCCCACCAGTGCTAAGTTAGGATCTGTTCACCTCATGCTTCATGTTTCTTGAGAACTCTCGTATTTCGATGTGTATCTGCCCCAGGGCTTAATATCAGTGCTCGTGAGCATTATGCTTGCAGAGGTTTTGGAGTAACGTACATTCTTACCATCTTAAAGCTGTGCTGAAGTAGGCAACTCTGTGTCTTGTAAACACAACACATAGAATGTTGTGGAAAAGGCAATTTGAACCCAACATCGTGGAAAATATCTTTTTCTTGTTTTAAATGCAACCTGTTGGACACGCGCGATGCATTCGGCGGGAGTTTTCCAGGCTTTTTTGGCAGCCATCTCCTTACAAAACATGAGCTTTGCAGCTCTGTGGCTCAAAATTGCCTCTTCTCAGGAGCACTTCAGCACAAAGTGGGAAACGAGTTGCACCCAGGGATACAGTCATTTGACCTGATCTGTCCGGCCACCTGCCTGCAGCCTGAGCCAGAGACTGCTTGTCGAAACACCTGGGACCGTTACAGAATTGCTCCTGTTTGTCTTACAGTTGAATGCGAGGTGGTAATTTCATCGTACGCCTCCTGAAAAATGTGTTTATGATCTCTTCGGCTGCTTTAAAATGGTCTTCCTACCTCTTGATGCGCAATCTGGTTTACTATTAAGTAAATTTCTGGTGTTGCTTCCCGACTTGGAGTGCCCGCCTTGCAGGAAAAGATCTCCTCTTATGGAGAACATCCCAGGTGATTTCCGTTGAGGAGTGGAAGTTGCCAGTCTCAACTGTGGAACAGTCCATCCATAATGAGATTGAATTAATTCAACAAGGATATTTAAACATAAATTCAGGAAGGCTCAGGTTTGGTGTCTACCCTAAAAGTTCATTAAGCTAGAGGCTATAAATAGCAGGAGACAGCTACAGGATTGAAATAAATGTACCTACTTAGCAGAACAGATGCAGCACGGTCAGGGATGTGCCAAGAGTCCTCTTTCTATTAGTGTTGTTGGATTTTTCAGCAATCCAATTTCTTTCCTGGCTCTTGAAAACATGGGATGGTGTTTTCCAAAAGCTTTTAGCTTCAGCTCACCCCAGTAAGAGCAATGGCAGACCCACCCGGAGAACATTTCAGAAATAGCTTTTTTTTCTTTTATATATAACAATATTTTACATAAATAAGATGACCGGGGAGACTTTCCTGTAAATGCAAGGGAATCTTTGGTGTTTTGGTCTTCAAGAACTACACAGCAGGCTAGATTGGAAAGGATCTTAAAGACCATCTGGTTCCAACCGCCTGCTGTGAGCAGGGACACCTCCTGCTAGACCGAGTTGCTCAAAGCCCCGTCCAACCTGATGTTGAACACACCCAGGGAGAAAGTGTCCACAGCTTCCTGGACAACCCGTTCAGTGCCTCACTGCCCTCGCAGAAAAGAATTTTTTCATCTAATCTAAATCTACCCTCTAGTTTCTTCAGCTCCCACTGAAGCACTTGGATTGGATGAAGGCACATGGTGATAGGAGGTTGGTTCTAGGTGTGAGCTGTTACTCTAGGCAAAGGCTTTCTTCTTCTTGGCAAAAGTACAAGATTTTTCTCAGACAGCTAATTTAAAAAATCGCTGTCTTCGCAAGGCCTCTAGACTGAAGTGCTGGGGTTTGTTTCGTTATTAACTGGACATGTGCATATGCTGAACATGTAAGAGCTTCTTATGAATACTTAGGTTTATTTAAAACACTTGGTACTTCACTTGCCTGTAACATCCACATTATTTAGGTGAATAACTGTCAGCAGGCGAGTTGCTCTTGGGAGGCTGAGGGGAGCAGGCAGCTGCTTTTTTGTGTCTTGTTTCCAGGTAAGCAAACGATGTGACTTTTTATCGCTGCTAAGTGTGCTCCCCTGCTGTTGCCTGCATTTCTCCCCTGTGTTGTGTTTTCTCCTTTTGGTAGATGAACTGTATATTTGCCAAACTTTCATTCCTTGCTTGTGACAGCTGGGAAAGGAGCCGAGTTGGGTTGGTTTTTTTTGCATTCCCTTGCAAAGTCCAGATTTTAGGTAAGTGTGAAAAAAGGTTGGGCTAAACTCCTCCTCACCCAGTGGGTGTGTATCAAGACTCCCACACACCATAACAGAAAGGGATCTTTCCTGGGTGTGCTCGTTGTTAAGGCAGATATTGACTTTCTCTGGGGCAGAATATTACTTCTTTTCCTCTCCGGATTGGTGTGGCAGTTAAGATTTTTCCCTCCAGGGTCCTTTCTGAAGTTGTTCTTAGAGTAAGCGTTGAGGAAAAGAAGTGGTTGTCCCTTGCATGTCATTTGATCTTAAAGGTCTTTTCCAACCTAAATGATTCTACAACAAGTTATGTGAATGTTAGGTCTGATGAAATTCAGGCATTGGCCAAGTGCCTGTGGGAACCCCGTGCGTGCATCCCTGCTTGGACACGGCACATCCTTGCCTGGGCTTCTCCCTGCCGCCAGCTGCCCCGCGCGCCCTTGGCAAGTCCTGGAAGCTGCTGTTCAAAGTCTTCAAAGGGACAGTTATGTCAGGGATCTCCTGTGAGTGAAAATCTCATCCTAACGCCACAGCGTTTCCCATGTTACCTGGTTGGCATTCTTTGTAGACACAGTTTTGCATCTTGCTCTGCTGAGTCCTTTGCTTTGCCTCTGTCTAAGGGAAGCTTCAAACTCTTTCCCAAATTTTACCTTCTCCCTTTTTCTGGTGTGACGTCTGAAGCTCTCCTTTTGATTCCACCTGGTTGCAGGGTCTGAGGATGAGGGGATTTAGGTTCTCTCCTGGAGAGAATGTTCCACCTGTACAGGGGCCAGGATAGAAATGTTCAGATCTGAATTCTGCTTTCAGAGGTTTCTGGGTGTGTCTGAAAGGAGCAGCCTCTGCAGTGGAAGAAGGAGGAATGAATGTGATCGTTTTCTTCTCAAGAGAAACAATAATGTGCTTTTGATGAGGATTATTTCTAGGGGTAGTGCATTTAAAGGCACAGTGTCATCTCCTCAGGTATTTTTTAAAACCTGCCTCCACTGTTTTCATGTTTTAAAAAAAAAACCCCACACAAAAGTTGCTGTAGTATTAACACCAATATAGATGGTAGAGCTGTGAGCAGTTCCAGTTTTTTTGTCAACATTGTTACCAAAATCCGTCACTTGGAAAAAAAAATAATTTGAATATGAAGTATGATTGCAAAAGTAGTGTTGTTTCAGCAAGAGTAGTATTGTTTCAGCTGGCTTTCTGGTTTTGACACCCGAATGCTGTCAGACTCCTGCCATACTCCTCAGTTTTCTCTGTGGTTTGAAGAATTGAAGGTTAAAAATCTTCTATAGCATTAACTTCTCCTTGAGAGGTGAGGTAAAATAATAAACCCTATCTGGTTAATAGGGAATTAATTGTTGCAAAGTCTGAGATAAGATAATAAGAATTGAGCATTGTGAATTGGATAAATGTGGTCTGGGCAGGAGAGAGAACATGGCCTGCATAAATAAGCACTGAATCCATCTCAGAATACCTTTGTTTTGTGGAAGGTATGGTCATACAACGTGTTTTCATTTACTGGTCACTTCTGCCTTGGTTAACTGTATATTTGCTTGCAGCTTTACAAAGTAAGCCATTCTTGGTTGAGAATGGTCTTTGCTGCTTTTTTTTTTACCAGGCAGTTTTAATTAGGAGTCTCCCTTGGACAAAGGTGACACAATTAGACATGCTACATGCAGAGGAAAATAATTCAGTATAAACTTTACATTGGATTTAAAGCCACAGGGTACATAGCTGTCTACTCTGGGGATTTAAAGTGGTTCTTCATCTTGAAACTTCTTCCATTTTCAAGTAACAGAATAAAAGTCTCTGGGAAGGTTTTGCCAGGTATATATTGCCAGTTTGACTTGGTACACTTCATATTTTAGGGAAAGCAGTAGAGGGGGAAGACCTCCTTTAGCTGGAAGCTCACTGTGCTAATCTTCTGTCTTGAACTGATAGCATGTGCCGCTATAATTACCTAAGCCACCTTAATTCTTTGCCTAATTCTGTTCTCTGTGTTCACGTGAAACTGCTGAGGGACAGAAAAGTCGAAGGAATTTACCATGTGGGGAGAAAAAAAAATCTCTTATAGAAACATTTTAATTTGAAGCCAGAGATATTTCTGTAGCTGAGGAGTACAGCATCCTGTAGGTGATGGTTGGTACTGTAAAGCTGCCCTTTTTTGGATTAAACTCTTTGCAGACCTGTTGGACAGTGTGGGAACAAGCCATCCCCTGGGTTTCTCTCTGTGTATATGCAAACACAACTTGGAAGCATTTCGAAGCATGCGCCCCGAGCGTGTCCAGTGAGCGGTTAGCCATTTCAGCACTCCCCTTATGTTTCATCGAGCGGGTTTTCTGACTCACGCTTTATTGGAAAGCACGGCTTTGTTCAAACGAGGCTCGGTCTTGCCGATGAACAAGCAAACTGGTCAGCAGCAGTGTCACATCCCCGCTGGGTAATTATATTGTATGTGTATGTAGCATGGATTCTGTTGGGTGTTGAGTGCCGTTGGATGGCAAGTACTATGCTAGAAAAGAGAGGAAAAGTAGCTGTCATTGAGATCCTTACCAACTTGGTGGAAATGTTGTGTGCCAGATGTTCTCTGCTGTCGCTCTTCAGTCCTTATCGCCTCGGATAGAGAAGTGACTGGCTGGAGTATGAGCACATCAGGCAAGTTGCAAGTTCTACGCTTAAGCTTGTTTTCTAGAGAGACTTTCAGGAAGAACGAGATTCTGATGACTGTAGGTGCTGAAGTTGTGATGGAGGCAGGCCTGGGGCTGGCTCGGAGTCTCTCACTACAGCCAACATGAGAAATAGAGCTGTGAGCTGGAAAGAACTTGTTCTCTGTACACAACTGGAAATCATTCCTTCATTCTTAGGAAGACTTGATGTAGGCTCTGTGCAAAATCCGCTAATGTGAATAAAAGCCGACATCTGGCTTTTAAAGCTTTCACAAGACATGTAAATGAGGTGCTTAAGGACACAGTTTAGTGGTGGACCTGCTAGTGCTACATTAACGGTTGGACTCAGTGATCTTAAAGGTCTTTTCCAACCTAAATAATTCTATGATTCTATGATTTGGGTTTTTTTCCTCCGAGTTCTATTTTGTGTTTTCTTTGGGCTCTTGTGAAACTCATTGAGCTGTTCCTGTTGGGACTGTTGAAATGTCAATCCTAGGTCTTCTAGTTATCCTTGAAGCTGTTTTGTTTTTTTTTTCTTTCCCCCCACACACGCTCTGAAATCTGCTTACCCATCAGCGGAGCTCTTGCAGATTTGCTTATTACTTCTTGCTTTTCCACTACAGAGAAGTAGATTTCCCACTTTTGGAGGGACTGAAATGTGGGTTGCAGCTGAGATCAGCAGGCAGGGGAAGTGTTAGAGAGTAGGGATGGGTAAAATAGGGGCTCCTCCAGCGCTTCCTGCGGTGTTGAGCCGAATCTTATCCCAGGAGATGCAGAGAATTATGCTCATGACCTACTAACCTCCTCCAGTTGGGATTGCGGGTTTGGGAAATGAGTGCACAGATGGCTGCTCTCTGCATGGCAGCAGATGCTGCTGATCTAATGAGGAAGATCAATAAACGTTTTAACGAAACCGTGGCGAGGGGCGTGGGGATGTGCAGAATTGCGGGGCTGCACCCTTCTCCCTGACACCAGTCATTCCTGGGCCCTTTCCCTTCTTCTTTTAGCACACGCGCCCCACCCTGCACCCCCCTCCCCATTTATCTTGTCCTCCGGATCGTGCTGGCTAGAAGATAATGCGGATCATTTTGATTACACAATGAAGCTGTTAGGGAATTAGATGATTAAGAAATGCGTGGAGGGCGAACCAGAGATCTTGAGGCCAAAAATCTGTTTTACTTGGATGCCAGTAGGGTGGTACGACAAAGTGGGAGTGTTAATACAAAGTAAAGCAATCGTATATGGAATACACTGCTGATAGGAGAGGTTGTTTTACCTCCCTGCAGAATGTCCCCCCAGCGTGTGCTTTGCCAGAGCTCGAGCTTGCGTAAGTGTCAACACCAAAACAAATAGTTTTCTGTCATCATTCATGAAAAACAAGCTTCATTATACCCTTAAAAATGCTTTTAAGGAAAGCCTTCTGTTCAGGCTGAGCCTCCTGCGGCTGTGGGTCTCAACCAAAGACCCGCTCCTGGGTTTCTCTTCATGCCAGGGTTATTTTAGGGGTGACGAACCTGCTCTGAAGTTTCTCTTGCGTTGGAGCAGATGTGGTGTTGTGCATGTGTTCATGCCTTGAAGAAACAATTTTCAGAGAGGCAAGAACTGCTTTTCTTTTATCTCTTCTGCCTCTGTTATCTCTTTGACTTTCTGATAAGCCAAAACGAGCTATTTCACCCATGACCTGGAGGACTGGAAGCCAAGGATCCAAAGGAATCACACCAAAGGAAGTGAAAATGGAATGACGCAAAAATTTCAGTGTCATAAACCTGAAAAATAAAGAAGGTAAGGTGGAAAAGGCCTTAGCCCTGGTACATTAATCACGGCAAATGGTTTGTTTTCTTCTTTGTTAATGTCAGCCATTTCCCAGGAACATGGTATATTCATTAACATAAATCTGTATGGTATCTGAAAGAAAAGCTTTGAGGCTGTAGGCTATTCTGCTTCACTTTGAATCCTGATCCAACATATGTTCAAGCAGGGGGAGAGTCTTTGTCTGGATATATTTGCTGATTTCTAAGCCAGTGAGTGAACTTTAAAATAATGATGTTAAGGACATGTAAATTATGTGCAGGGAAGAGCTTGGTCATCTGAAAGCTGAAGAGGAAAGCAGATGTTAAGTGAAATGTAAGCAATTCTTTGTAGATGTGTTTGTACTTGTATGGCCAGATTTATGCCTATAAAAAGGCAGATCCTATTTGGTGCATTTTGCCTTACGGTTTGTATACTCGCTGGAAGAGTAGTGTAGACCTCAGCAGTTAAATGGAAGTAAAAGTATGCATAAATCAGCAGAGCCTTTCCTTCTGTTTGTAAAGAAACATATGAATGGACTCGTCTCAGCCTGAATGTGGTATTGGGCTTGCTTCCAACTAGAGATCTGGATTTTTTTAAATATAGTAATGGGAACTGAATTCATGCAGCTGAGGAGGGGTGTTTGATTTAGCACTGAGCTATGGGTATGTAATACCCTGTGAATTGCATGGCTGGGCATGAAAGGAGAGATATTTTGAGCATGCTGATTTGTGGAGACCTCCAGTTACTCTCTGCTGTGTTGGTGCTCCAAGAGCAGTTTCATAACGATGTGACTTGGTGGGCTTGGATTTCAGGCTCTGATTAATAACTTGGCTTCGCTGTGTTGAAGCTACAAGGGAGTTTGTATTTTTTGCTAGGTGAAGCGTGTGTCTTTATTTTGGACTTGTGCTTCTGCTAAGGGGAACCTGAGACCAGCAGCAGAAGTTTGTGGCCTGTTCCATCTGTGCTTTTGCTTCCTTTGAACCAAGCCTTTTTCCTGATGTAAAGCAGTGGCAAGTGGAAGGATGCTGGAATGTCACAACGAAGCAGAAAACTGTAGGTGTCGAGACCTGTTCACACACACACAAGGGAAGAACCAGGCTCTGCTTCAGAGTCAGCTGGACCTTCTGCCTCAGAGAGCCACCCATCATGACAGGAGTGTGTCTCGAAGTGCCTGGCCCTAGGCAAAAATGATCTGACAGAGGGAATAGATGGTACAGATAATTAATAGACTCGATGTACCTAATACAGGAAATAATTACACAAGTTTACAGTGCTATGACTACAGTTTGGTTCCTTGGCTGGAGTTTGCTGTAGGCAGTGAGACTTGGTGTGCTCAGCTTTTTGTGCAGAGAGATCATCAAAGCTCGGTTGAAAACAGACGATTTGGATGTCACGATGCTTACCAATTGTCCACCATCAAATCTGGGCAGAGAGAGGTGTCACACAGGCTGGGAACAGCTAAATTAAGGTTTTGCTGTGGCCTGCAGTCCAGATGAGTGAGTCTTACTCCACAAACTATATGGGAGCAGAGGGTGATGAGCTTCTGTGAATTCTGAAATACCTTGAAGAGCTCTGATGGGCAGCACTGTTGCACGTGTCCTGGTTGTGACATTGGACCTTAATTCACCCCAAACGGGCCGAATGTGGTGTGCCCTGAGTCAGAGTCAAACACTTAATGGTTACTGTGCTCTGTGTGTGATGGTGAAACTGGCTCGTCAGTGCTGTGTGGAAAGCTTATGCTTGGCAGATGGTAAATGCTAGATCCACAAAGTTTCAGGAGCTGTTTGGTGGCAGTTAGGTGGATGGAGTAGATATGCTCCCAGTGAGGACACACGCTACTAGAAGTTGGACAAAACTCT